>NC_083226.1:6396107-6607924 GCF_032191835.1 Heteronotia binoei | reverse complement strand
GCTAATGCCTAAGGGTCACCCGACATCTCCCCTCCAGCAAGTCTTCTGCAGCTGGCCCTGCTCAGGGGGCTCCAGGACTCACCTCGACTACCCGGATGAGAAGGTCCGAGGGCACAAAACAGAAGCCGTCGATGTCTGCGGCCTCGCAGAGGATGTCCACCTGCTCCAGAAACTGTATCTTGTGAGCAGTGTCCTAAAGGCAAACCGAGGGAAGAATGAAATGGCCCCTTCTAGAGTCTGACCAGGGTACTGACCTGACAACCTTCAGAATTGCCATAAGGCTGCCAGGCCCACCCTGGCCCACTGGTGGGGGAGGGGGGATGTTGAGAAACCTCTAGAGATTTGGGGGTGGAGCCTGAGGAGGACAGGGCCCACAGTGGGGTACCAGGCCCTAGCGTCCACCCTCCAAAGCATCCCTTTTCTCCGGGTTGAGATAGTCTGGAGAGGAGCTATAATTCTGGGGGATCCCCAAGGCCCATATGGGGCTGGTCTGCCTAAGGGGCCTGGCTGTTGCATCCAGAATCTGCTTCTGGGAAGCTCTGAAGCAGGGGCTGAAGACGACCTAACCCTGAGGGGGCGCAGTGGTGTGAGTGAAGGGGAACCCCTGGAGGTCCGCCAGAAAACTCTCGCTGGCCATTGGGTTCTGAGGGGTCTGCCCCCTTCTGTCTCTCCCCGATTCCTGGCTCCTTCTTCAGCCAGCCCTCCTCGAGGAGAGGACTATGTGGAACCTCCAGTCTAAACGTCTCCAAAGTGCATAGAAGGAGGCCAAGAATGTGAATACCTCCTTGACGTTGACAACAAAGGAGCGGACAAAGCTCAGCGCCTCACTCTCAAGAGTCAGGTCTTCTACTCTTGTCACGGCATCTAATACAGACACAAAACAGTTATGAGTCTTAGCGGCAAGGGAAGAAGGGAAAAAGAACAAACTGGCCCTGTCTCTGCTGGAAACTCCAAAAGGCTTTGGAAAGACCCACTTCTTACTCACCGGAGTCTCTTTCTCCCCCCTATTTGACTTATACTGGCCATCCACCACTTTAACTCTCAAGGCTTCCTTCCACCAGAGAGGGCTGAGAGAGGTCTGCAGATCCTCTCCCATTGCAGAGCACCCCCTTCTCCGTCTCTGTCACAGGCTGGCCGTTCGGGCAAGAGAGCGCTCTTGGAGGAATGTGGTGCTCCCCAGCCAGGACAGCCTCCCCCATTCACACAAGCCTTGGGGCAGAGGGTGTTTTCTGCCTGCTGGTGACAGTCTGGGCTGCAGGAGCTTTGCCGAGGTTCAAGACAGGAGGGGGACTCACCTTCTAGAGAGGGGCAAGGCGCCGGTGGAACAGGCACCTCTTCTACTTTCTCTCCCCAGGCAAAGAAGGGGACAGGACTGGGCATCTCGTCTTCCTCAGGTATATCTGGAAGAGGCAGGGAAGGAGGGTTCAGGGGGCTGTTGCCAGGAGAGGAGGCAGGGTCACGCAGCCAGCCCTCAGTCCCTCTGCCCGCAGAGCACCTTCCCGTCTCACCCATCCTCCAAAGAGCTCAGGGGACAGACAGACGTCATTCTCCCTCTCCCTCTGGGCTCCTCAAGACAGCCCCGTCCGATTGGCTGGGGGAGAGAGAGAATGACCGGCCCAAAGACCCTCAGCCACCATCCTGGCAGAATGCGGGTCTGATCCTGGAGCACCCGCCTCACATTAGCCAGTGGAAGGGCACTTCAGAGAGCTACGGATCAAAGCCTGAAGGTCCATTTTAACCGTCCGATGGAAGTTCCAGCGGACTCTTGGTCAGGTCTGAAGCCCTTGGTTCCTTCTTCTGCACTCCCCCTCCCCCATACATACACATACCCCTCGGTTCATGCAAATGTCCCGTCCCTTTGACAGAGCTCTGAGGAGGGATCCCATTGATACCATAGGGGCATCTAGAGGGTCTGGGTTCAAGGGCTCAGAACCAGAACCAATGTCTCATTTAATTAGGCTGCAAGCAATGTTTCCTCTAAGCTGCAGAGTCTTGTGAGAATTTGTGATCTACTGGCATTAAAGTTGTGAGCGACTGCATAAATCCTTGTGCTCTGGGGTCCTCCTTCCTGAGCTAAGACAAAAATGTGTGAGCTGGAGGCTAAAAATCTGTGAGCCAGCTCACCCTAGCTCAGCTTAGAGGGAACCCTGGTTGCAAGGCTCCTGAAAGGCAGGGGCTCCAACTGGGCTCTGGGGTCCTTCTGGAGCAAGGGGAAGGAAGCACAGCTGCTCTCTGAGGAACAGAAACCTCCCCCCCACCCCCCACTACCATCATGGGCCCTAAAAGGGCAGCAGAAGGAGGGGAGGTTGGAGGCCCTGCGGCCGGATCCCAAGCCCAAGAAATGTGAGTGTTCCAAGGACGTGGACTTTGACCCCTGGGGAGAGAAACTGGGGCCCAGAGCATCAGAAATGGTACCCAGGCCTTAAGGGTGTGGGGTGTCCCTCCAGTAACACCCGTGAGCAGGGAAGACAGAAGCTGAAGCAAGCGGGGTCTCTGGATGGGCTCTGAGGGTCTGGGAGCCCTGGGCAGGGAACCATGGCAACCGGCATCAACACTTCTGAATTTAGAACCTTCCCTCCAACTGCAGCAAGTTCTCCAGAAGGAGGGCAAAGACATCCCCCTAAATCAGTCCCCCAACAGGGGTCTCAGGTTGCCAGATTTGGGACGGGTCCCTCCACAGATGTCCCTTTGTGATCAGTCTGATCTGCAGCATTTCTCAGGGGGAGTTCTCCCCCCCCCACAATTTTTTTTTAAAAAACTGAAGACATAACTATTATTATTAAAATTTTCTCAACAGGCAAGACAAAACAACAGAGGGACAGCACTATTTCCATGAAGGGGACAGCAAGGTCTCTCCAGAAGCATAAAAGTCTATACAAGATAAATCGGAAATAGAGTGTGGTCGTTGTCAATATTTCAAACCATCTTACATTGCTTTTCACAGTGAAGAGCAGGCATGCCCAGAAATGCATAGCTACTCAGTGCTTCTATACATCAGGCAAGTCAAAAGTCAGTAAGATCATGATGAAATTTGTTTTGGGGAAGATCATTTTTGGTCAGAGAAGAAATTATTGGGAACCAAAGGGCAATAAACGGGGGAAGTTCTTGAGCTCCAGGAAAAGCTCTGGCTGCCCCTTTCTGCACCCGAAACTTCTGGTAAAGGGACAGGACACTAGGGGTGCCAACTCCAGGTCAGCAAATTCCTGGAGACTGTGGGTGGAGTCTGGGGAGAGCGGGGTTTGGAGAAGGGAAGGACCTCTGTGGGAATTAATATCAGCCTCCGAAAGAGCCATTTTCTGTAGGGCAACCTGGGGTTTTTTTGAAGAGCAGCTGTAATTCCAGGAGATCTCCTGCCCCTTCCACCTGGAGGTTGGCAAGCCAAGCTCCATCCCTGCAGCTTGAAGCCTGAGGTGAGGCAGAGAGGGTCTGGTCCTCTAGGCCAGTCATAGAAGGAAGCACCCCCACCCAGCAGGAGGGGAGGGCGGAGGAGGAGGCCCCCTGGCCAGACCTCCAGCCCCACAAGCACCAGGGTCCCTCTGCCCCCTGGGGAGAGACTGGGGCCCAACGAAGAAAGGAAAGGCCAGAATGGGTGCCCAGCCTCTGCCCCACCTTCACAGAGGAGGGCGTCCCGCTGGAAGCAACTCTGGAGCAAGGAAGCTGGGAGTTGAACAAAGTGTGTCTGTCTCCCTGGAGCTCCAGATGCGCTCTGAGGGTCCGTTGGCCCGGGCAGGGAACCATGGCAACCGGCATCAACACCTTTGAATTTAGAACCTTCCCTCCAACTGCCGCCTGCAGCGGGTTCTTCCAGTGGGGTTGCCAGGCCCAGCTCAGGAAACGCCTGGGGACTTTGGGGGTGGAGCCAGGAGACTTTGGGGGTGGAGCCAGGAGCAAGGCTGTGACCAGCATGATTCAACTCCAAAGGGAGTGCCGGCCATCCCGTTTAAAGGGGCCACGCTCCTTTTAGATGCCTTTCCTTCACTGGAAATAATGGCACCTCCTTTTGGGGCTCATAGAATTAGATCCCATGGTCCAATCTTTGTGAAACTTGGGGGGTTCTTTCTTTGAGGAGACTGACCAGATGCTGTGCTGAAAATCTGTTGCCTCTACCTCAAAAAACAGGCTCCCCAGATATCCATCGGCTGATTCTCCATTATACCCCATGAGGAAAGTCCCCCTAGGGTATAATGGAGTGCCCAGTGAACTTTCAGTGTCCCCTGCTTTCTGATAACCCTGCAGTGGGAGAGGGCCTCCAAACCAGGAGGTCCCCTGCCCACAACTGGGGATTGGCAACCCAAAGGCAAAGGCAGCATTTCCTGAATAAATGCCGGGGCAGGTCAGTTGCCCCGTTCTGATTCTGAAGCCTCTTGAAAGGGACAGGCGATGCTTTCTTGCCCACATTGTGCTTTGCAGAAGAATCCATCCCTTCGCCTTCCCTCCCTCCAAAGTGGGGTTGCCAAGTCTGGCTCAAAAAATACCTGGGAACTTTGGTTTTTTTTAAATGTAAAACAAATTTTATTTGTTTTGCAACATATTGAAATATATTTAACCATATACATACTTTAAAACCAATACATTACAAATTTCCTTCTCCCCTCAACCCTCAGTTTCCTGACTTCCGCCGGTGCTTAAAGTACTTAAAAAAGAAAGAAAGGTAAAATTCACAATTATAGAATCTTCACTTACACTTCTAGTTATCTTAACACAAAATAAACCAAGACTATGTAGTAAAAGTTATTAAAATTAACCTTCTATTTTTCTCATAATCTAACCACCTTTACAATTGCATATCAGATCAGAAAACCATATTAAAATCTTTATCTTCCCATTAAAAGTTCAGATACTATTATCAAAGACAACTAAGTGTCTCTTAACTTTCCATTGTTTTTCAACATATTCTTGAAATTTCTTCCAATCATCCTTAAATTTTTCTGAATTACAGTCTTTTAAGTTTCTAGTAAGTTTACCCATTTCACTCCAGTGTAACACTTTTAAGATCCAGTCCCATTTCTCTGGTATTTTATCTTGCTTCCACATTTGCGCATATAGTGTTCTTGCAGCTGAAAGCAAGTACCACAACAATGTCCTATCTTGTTTCGGAAAACTTTCCATTTGTAAGCCCACCAGAAAGGTATCTGGTGCTCTCTTGATGTCATAACCCAAAATTTTTTGAGTCATTTGCCAAAACCGTTTCGCTTTATCACAAGTCCACCACTTATGGTAGAAAGAACCTTCATGTTTTTTACATTTCCAACACCTGTCTGATATTTGATTATTCATTTTTGCTAGTTTCTTAGGTGTCATATACCATCTGTACCACATTTTAAAACAATTCTCTTTTATGTTGTAACACGTCGATATTTTCATAGAGTTCTTCCATAGGTGTTCCCAAGTCTCCATTTGTATTTCTTTGTTCATATTTATTGCCCATTTTATCATTTGAGGTTTCACTACTTCATCTTCTGTAGACCATTTCAATAGTAACTTATAAAACCTTGAAATCAATTTTTCATCCTCACCCAACAGCATTTTTTCAAGAAATACCTGGGAACTTTGGAGGTGGAGCCAGGAGCAAGGGTGTGACAAACACAATTGAACTCCAGAAGGAGTTCTGGCCATCGTATTTAAAGGGACCGCACACCTTTTAAATGCCTTCCCTCCATTTGGAAATAATGAAGGATGAGGCACCTTCTTTTGGGGCTCATAGAATTGGACCCCCTGGTCCAATATATTTGAAATTTGGGGGGTGCTTTAAGCAAAGACAACAGATGCTATGCTGAAAATTTGGTGCCTCTTCCGCAAAACACAGCCCCCCGAGCCCCAGATATCCATGGATCGATTCTTCATTTATACCCTATATGGGAATCAATCTTCATAAAATATAATGGAGTGCCCAGCAAACATCCCCCCCTCCCCCACTTCCTGATGACCCTGAGGGGGGGGGGGTGGGCTCCAAACCAGGGGATCCCCTGCCCCCACTTGAGAATTGGCAACCCTATATCAGAGTGAGTCCAAATCTTCCGAGGCAGGAAGGGGGTGTTTGCTCTGTGGGCTGCCCATTAACGGGCAGGATGGGCTGGGCTTCTCTGGAGAAGGAGCTCCTCTCCTCTTCTGCTCCCAGCTGGGAGGGAGCTTCATCACGGATGGAGGAGGGCGAAGGGAGGCTCCACCCCCCCTCCTCCCCCCAACCACAGCTTCCTAGGATGGGCTTCCTTCCACCGCTGGTTATAGATCATTTCCCTGAGTCAGGTACGTGGGTCTGTGTTCGATTCTCTTTGTATTTGGCATGAGGACCATGTTTCTTTAAGCGGTAAAGAAAAGCTCCATGCATATGAATAGAAGCTCATTTCTGCCAAGAAGAAGACTCCTTTTAGCTCTTAGAGCAAGGGTGTCAAACTCATCCATTATGAGGGCGGGATCTGACATAAACGAGATCTTGTTGGGCCGGGCCATGTCTGGTTGGGCCGGGCCATGTGTGTATGTGTTTAAGATTAGGTAGCAACGATATCAACTTTATAAAGGAGAGAGCCTGGAAAAACAAGCTCTGCCTCCTCTCTCCCTTTTTTTTTCCCACAAGGGAGGAGCCTCAGCCAATGGAGAAAAGAGAGGTTTTCCTCTGTAGCTCCTGTGCAATTGAGCAAGCCTTGCAAAGCAAGCTGTGAGGCAGAAGGAAGCAAGAGAGAAAGAGTTCTGTGCAGTTCTGGTCACCGCACCTCAAAAAGGATATTATAGCATTGGAGAAAGTCCAGAAAAGGGCGACTAGAATGATTAAAGGGCTGGAACACTTTCCCTATGAAGAAAGGTTGAAACGCTTGGGACTCTTTAGCTTGGAGAAACATGGACTGCGGGGTGACATGATAGAGGTTTACAAGATAATGCATGTGATGCATGGGATGGAGAAAGTAGAGAAAGAGGTACTTTTCTCCCTTTCTCACAATACAAGAACTCGTGGGCATTCGATGAAATTGCTGAGCAGACAGGTTAAAATGGATAAAAGGAAGAACTTCTTCACCCAAAGGGTAATTAACATGTGGAATTCACTGCCACAGGAGGTGGTGGCGGCCACAAGCATAGCCAGCTTCAAGAGGGGTTTAGATAGAAATATGGAGCAGAGGTCCATCAGTGGCTACTAGCCACAGTGTGTGTGTGTGTGTGTGTATAAATTTTTTGGCCACTGTGTGACACAGAGTGTTGGACTGGATGGGCCATTGGCCTGATCCAACATGGCTTCTCTTATGCTCTTATGTGACATAGAGTGTTGGACTGGATGGGCCATTGGCCTGATCCAACATGGCTTCTCTTATGTTCTTATGTGACATAGAATGTTGGACTGGATGGGCCACTGGCCTGATCCAACATGGCTTCTCTTATGTTCTTATGTGACATAGAGTGTTGGACTGGAAGGGGCATTGGCCTGATCCAACATGGCTTCTCTTATGTTCTTATGTGACACAGAGTGTTGGACTGGATGGGCCATTGGCCTGATCCAACATGGCTTCTCTTATGTTCTTATGAGAAGAAAGCAGATGACAGGCAGTTGCTTGGGGGCTGATAGGAGCCCTCCAGGGGCCTGATTTGAGCCCCCGGGCTGCATGTTTGACACCCCTGTCTTAGAGAGTAAAGTAGGTTGATAATTTTGAGGTCAGAACTTCCCAACAGATAAAAAGTGGGTAACCTGGGAGGGGAGGAATATCGTTAACCTGCCTCTGTACATGTCCGCATTGTATGAATTGGATTTTTAATTCTATTTTAGGTTTAAACCGCAGCTACGTAGCTTTTAAAGCCATCTCTTCTTTTAAGATGTTCAGGAGCGTCAAAAAGGGTTGCCAGTCCCCAGATGGTGTTCCTTCAAATATGCTGGCTGTTTGGCCTAACACTTAATAGAAATTGCTAAGAGGATTGTTGCAGCTTGAAGAAGCTCCCGCGAAACAAGGGTTCGGTACGACCTTGTCGTTGGAAACTTGGATTATTGGCTGCATCTTTGGACAGACATTAAACATCTGGAGTATTACACCAGGATTTCATGGAATGAGATGGGAAGCTTTACCATAGGATGAAAAGAAAGACTCTTGGTGCTATTGCTTCCTTTCCTATTAAGGACTAAAAGTTATGGTTGTTTTGTAATTTATGAATTTGTTTACAAAGCGGTTGTGATGACAACCCTCATCTACGGCTCCGAATCGTGGGTTTTATACCGTCATCATCTGCGACTCCTTGAGCGCTTTCATCAGCGCTGCCTTCGCACCATCCTCAACATCCACTGGAGTGACTTTGTGACCAACACTGAAGTCCTCAAGAGGGCGGACGTTACAAGCATCGAGGCACTGCTGTTGAAGACGCAGCTGCGCTGGGCAGGGCATATTTCTAGGATGGAAAACCACCGCCTTCCCAAGATTGCTCTGTATGGCGAACTTTCCACCGGCCATCGAAATAGAGGGGCACCAAAGAAGAGGTACAAGGACTCCTTGAAGAAATCCTTTGGCACCTGTCGCAACAACCATCACCAGTGGTCTGACCTAGCCTCAGATCGTAAAGCATGGAGGCACACCATCCACCAGGCTGTCTCTTCCTTTGAGAACGCACGCATAGCTGGTCTTGAGGACAAAAGGAGACTGAGGAAGAATCGCACTGCTATAGCACCAACCCCAAATCAGACTTCTCCCTGCAGCCGCTGTGGCAGGATCTGCCTGTCCCGCATTGGTCTTGTCAGCCACCAGCGAGCCTGCAGCAGACGTGGACTACTGCACCCTTCTTAAATCTTCGTTCGCGAAGTCAAGCCGAGAGAGAGAGAGATGGTGGAATTTGTGTTTATTTTTGTTGACCTTGTATAATTTAATAATAGAAGCTGGTTTTCACGGTGGGTTATGTACCTTTGATTTTTTTAATCCCCAGGTGGAGGCAGGTCATCCCCCCCCCCCCCGGTTTGGAAGCCCTCCCCCCGCTTCAGGGTCATCAGAAAGCAGGGCGGGAAGAGGGAGGGAAATGTCTGTTGGGGACGCCATTATTCCCTGTGGAGACTGATCCTGTTCTTATGGGGTCTCCCGTAAGCTCTTGGAGGATTGGCTGTATCAGGGGGGTGGAGCCTAATATGCAAAGGAGTTCTTGCCACAAAAGAAGCCCTAATGCTAAGTAGCATCTCTATCTGATCAAATTCTATGTCGCTCGATCTAGGTGGGCGGCCGTGTTGGTCTGCAGCAACAGCACAAAGCAGGAGTCCAGAGGCACCTTTAAGACCGAGAGAGTTTCCTTCAGAAGGTCCGTGTTCGAGTGCATGCGCACTTCATCAGGCAACGAAACGGGGTACAGTGAGCAGAGTTACATCTAGCTGGTGGGCAGTGATTAAGCATGCAAAATAGTACCGAGTCAGAATCCACAAAGGCCACAGAGGAGGAGGAGGAGGAGGGGGGGGGATAAGGAAGAGTCCTGTCCTGGGCTGGGTGGCCCAGGCTAGCCTGATCTCATCATGTCTCAGAAGCTGAGCAGAGTCAGCCCTGGTTAGTATTGGGATGAGAGACCCCCAAGGACGTCCAAGGTCACTACGCAGAGGCAGGCAACGAAGAACCACCTCTGAACAGCTGTTGCCTTGAAAAACCCTCTGCCAGGTCACCATCAACTGGTCTCAGCTTGACGGCTTTCTCCACCATCAGGCAGTGCTTCTCCTTTGCATTTTACAAAAAGTTATTGGAGCATTTGGAGTTATGAGAGCTAGTTTGGTGTAGTGGTGAAGTGCCCGGACTCTTATCTGGGAGAACCGGGTTTGATTCCCCACTCCTCCACTTGTACCTGCTGGAATGGCCTTGAGTCAGCCACAGCTCTCGCAGAGCTGTCCTTGAAAGGGCAGCTGCTGTGAGAGCTCTTTCAGCCCCACCTACCTCACAGGGTGTCTGTTTGTTTCATAGAGTTCTTCCATAAGTGTTCCCATGACTGCATCTGTATTTCTTTATTTATATTTATCGCCCATTTTATCATTTGTGATTTAACTACTTCATCTTCCGTAGACCATTGCAATAATAGTTTATATGTCTTTGAAATCAGCTTTTCATTTTCCCCAAGCAGCACTCCCTCCAGTTCTGTTTGTTCTTGTCTTATTCCATAGTTCTCAATGTCCTGTTCAAGCAAACTTCTTATTTGTTGCAATTGAAACCAATTGTATTTATATTGTATTTCTTCCAAGTCTATGGAACAAATCTGCCCTTTACGATCCTTCTGAAGATCTAGCACCGCCCCCAGCGAAACGAGGCTGGCTGGGAAAAGGGGAGTGGGGACTGATCTGGAAGCTGGAATCTCTGGGGGGGACCAAGTCTCCCTCACACACTCATTGCCAAGCGCTAGACATGCATTTTCTTCTCAGGTTCCTCAAAATCGTCAGTTCTATCATTATAATATGAGTCCCGTGGCACAGAGTGGTTAGCTGCAGTGCTGCAGTCCAAGCTCTGCTCACGAACTGAGTTCGATCCTGGCGGAAGCTGGGTTCAGGTAGCCAGCTCGAGGTTGACTCAGCCTTCCTTCCTCCCGAGGTCGGTCAAATGAGTCCCCAGCTTGCTGGGGGGAAGCGCAGATGACTAGGGAAGGCAACGGCAAACCACCCCGTAAAAAGTCTGCCATGAAAATGTTGTGAAAGCAACGTCACCCCAGAGTTGGAAACGACTGGTGCTTGCACAGGGGGCTACCTTTACCTTTATGTGTGCTGCACAGCCAGTTCATTACCTTAAGAAGTTTCTCAGTAGAAGAGAGAGAGAATTGTGGCCAAAGCCTCTACTGAGGTGGCATGGATGAGTTCCCCCTCATAAAGAGATGGATTTCCAGCCCGTTTCAACGCTTGGTTTGTGGAATTTATAGAACTGAAGCACCGTTTTACTGCATGGAGTCCTCAGCGTGAGTGACAACAGAATCTGAAAACAGCCACAAAAATACAGTAACAGTGTGACCAGAGAAACTGAAGTGTGGCATTCCACTAATTATGTTCGGTGTTCAGAAAATGCATTTGTCTATAACCACAGCAGCTGTGAAAGTGAAGCGTTCAGCTTCTGGTAGAGGGCAGAAAAGTAAATGGGAAAAGCCCTGGCCCCCAGAACCAGTTTGGTGTAGTGGTTAAGTGCGCAGACTCTTAACTGGGAGAGCTGGATTTGATTCCCCTCTTGTTATGCCAATAAAGCTGTGCTATTGGTTGATTGATTCCCCACTGCTCCACTTGCAGCTGCTGGAATGGCCTTGGGTCAGCCATAGCTCTTTCAGTTGTCCTTGAAAGGGCAGCTTCTGTGAGAGCTCTCTCAGCCCCACCCACCTCACAGGGTGTCTGTTGTGGTGGAAGAAGGTAAAGGAGGTTGTCGGACCACTCTGAGGTTTGGAAGGCAGGATATAAATCCAATATCTTCTCTCACAGCACATCCAGAAGAGCGATAGCAGTTTTTATGGACAGATATGCAGAACTTCCCCCATTTGGGTTGTTAAAGGCAAGATCCAGCTTCTCAAATTGGCCCCCAAACGACCTGATAGCCAGATTAAACAGTTGAAGGATGATCATGTGGGGTTTTGTCTTATCACAGAAGACCAAAAAAAAAAAGCCAGAAGCGAACCTCAGAAAGACCTGTTCTTTCACAAGCCACCCTCCAGGTTATCACGTTTTGTATTCAGATGGCTGTTGGCTCTAAGATCCAGGGCACCCAACCTTTTTTGAGCCCGAGGGCGCCTTCGGCATTCTGACACTGTAGCGGGCACTCAGAAATACACAATCAACTCTCTGTGTACCAAAAATTCAATAGAAATGAATTTAAATGCCACCAAATCCCCAAATGTAACTACAATTGTCACCATGTGTCACCATAGGACATAATAATGGGGAAAATACAAACTATGTATCCTTGCATGTGTATGTATCCTGAGACTTTGGCATTTTTGTCCACATAAGGCCATGATGGCGAACCTATGACACGCGTGTCACTGGTGACACGCGAGGCAATTTGGCTGACACACCGGAAACCAAGGAGCGTGGTGAGCCGTGAGTCCTTCAGAGGCTGCTGAGCCCGTCTCGGAGGAGCAGCAGCTGCTAAGGTGAAGGCGAGAAGAGGCGGCAGCAGCGCAGCGGGCCGCCGCCGCCTCTTTCCCCGGCTCCAGGCTGGGGGTGGGGGTGGGAGGGAAGGTTGGCTGACACTGCCAGCGCCTTGCCTTGACCTGGGGGTGGGAGGAGACAGCCTCCTGGCGCAACCCGTCCCCCACCCAAAGCAGAGGCAGCCAAACGCGCCTCCTTCTCCTCGCAACAGGGCCGAGCTTTGCAACCCCCTTTTCCCGCCCTCCCCGGGGCCTGAGGAAATAGGTGGGTACAGCAAGAAAGAAAAAAAGAGCATTGCAAAAAAAGAGGCAGGGGGGGGGGGAAGAAGTGACCTCCTCGGCAGGTCGCGGCTTTGCAATGCCGGGGCTTTGCAAATGCAGGAGCAAGGCAGGCGTGTTTTTTTCCGTTTGTTTGCACGGAGCGGCTGGGGGGGGGAGGCAGAGATGGCATTGCAGCAGTGTGTGTGGGGTGCAATGCCCGAGGGGGCGTCGCTCTTGGGCCTGTTGTGGGGCTGCCCCCCCTCCTTTTCCTCCTCCTCCTCCACCCGGTCCTGTTTGTTTGTTTGTTTTTTTGCAACCAACATGATCTTTCTCACTTTGCTCTCTCGCTCTTTTTCATGGCCGCCTGCCGGAGGCGGGGTTTCAGATTTAATGGACAAGCTGCCCTTTTCAGCTTGGAAGAGGAGGAAGGGGGTGGGCGATGGGGGCTGTGTGTGGGTTGCAAAAGAGCAAGGGGAGGGGAGCATTGGGTCGCCCCCCTTCGCTTCCCTTGGCAAGCGCTGGAGGAGAAAAGGCGGGAAGAAAAAAAGATACACCCTTTCCCGCAGGGTTACCAATCCCCAGGTGGGGGCAGGGGATCCCCCTCTCCCCAAAATACCCCCCCCCCAAGTTTCAAAACGATTGGACCAGGGGGCCCAATTCTATGAGCCGCAAAAGATGGTGCCCCTATCCTTCATTATTTCCTATGGAAGAAAGGCATTTTAAAAGGTGTGCTGTCCCTTTAAATGTGATGGCCAGAACTCCCTTGGAGTTCAATTATGCTTGTCAAACCCTTGTTCCTGGCTCCACCCCAATGTTTCCTGGCTCCACCCCCAAAGTCTCCTGGCTCCGCCCCCAAAGCCCCCAGATATTTCTTGAATTGGACTTGGCAACCCTCTTTCTTTATTGGGGCTGCAAATATCATCAAATTATTGATATTTCTTGAAGTGACATGGTGAAGTGACACGCGACCCGAGGAAGACTACACTTTTTCCCGATTTTCGACACACCAAGCTGAAAAGGTTAGCCATCACTGACATAAGGCAAAGATGCGGTGGAGGTAAGTAGGATTGAGAGACCACTCGTGATCACCCAGACGAGTCTGCTGAGAGAATCCGCCAAAGTGTTCCCACTCCTGGTAGGTGAATCCCAGTCTGGTAGATGCTGTTCTTGATGCTCCAGTTCCAAAGGGCAATGGACAGACGGCAAATACAGCTTGATCGTGTCCCCCCCACCCCATCCCTCATCTCTTGATATAAAAGACAATCGCTGTATTGTTCTATGTGATTTGGACAGGGCTTTTTTTGTAGCAGGAACTCCTTTGCACATTAAGCCACACCTCCTGATGTAGCCAATCCTCCACAAGCTTACAGGGCTCTTAGTACAGGGCCTACTGTAAGCTCCAGGAGGATTGGCTACCTCAGGGGTGTGTGGCCTAATATATAAAGGAGTTCCTGATACAAAAACCCTGGAGGTGGACATGACGATCCCTTAGAGCTGGAGGAAGGACTGTAATGACCTGTGTACACCAATCAATCCTAAGCAGTTGGTGTGGAATTTTCTCTTTCAGAGAGTCCCCAGGCCCCTGACCGTTTTGTCCTCTATGTGGGCTCCCCAACCCCACTTGGAGGCCTCTGTGGTGCCATTCGCAGTAGGAGGAGGCAGAAGAAAGGGCATCCCTTGAAGAAGGTTGGACTGATCGATCCACCACATCGGGGAGGGCAGGATCCGCTGGGGTACTGTGGGGGTCGTGTTTTGTGGTTGCCTGTGGGGGTGGAAGGCACGCACAAACCAAAGCTGCAGAGTCCTCGTTTGAAGCTTTGCAAACCTGATTACTGAGGTAGTAACCTGCATCTCAAGTAAAATGACAGTCCCCCACTCACCTGCCTAACTCAGTAAACCTTCCGGGGGATCCAGCCGCAAGGAGGCTTCTCCCTCCACTCCGTGCGGATCTGAAGCCCCCACAGTAGCAAATGCTGTAGTTTTCAGAGGAGGGGCGAGTGGCAGTGAGCAAAGGGGGCAGATTGGAGGCCCTGCAGTGGAGGGGGCGTGCAGAAGGAAGGGGGGGGGGTTGAATGGAGTGGCCTGGCCTCCCCCCCCCCACTGTAACTACGGGCCTGACATGGAATCCTCTTGCCTGGGCATTACTGAAACCGCTGGACTTCCTGTCCCCCTTTTCAGGGTGCAGCAGGCAAAAAACCCCGTCCAGGCCAGGGACAATCCACAGGAGGGGAGGAAATTCCTACTCGGCCCCCAAACGGGCGACCAGTTTGTGCCCACCCTCAAATAACGGGCGGCAGGAGGGTGGTGGTCTCCATTGCTGGCGGTGAAGAGAGAGAAGGGGGGGGGGGGGAGGAATGACGCACAACACAAATGAAAACTGTATCAAAGTAGTTATTATAGAGCAAGATTACTATTGTAACAACAATCATTCATACATAAATGACAATAAAGAAAGTCCTAACAAGTCCTGCGTCAGTCTCTTCTTCATAGTCTCTTCTTCATGGTCCATATTGGGATAAACAGCTCCTGAGCGGTCTGAGGAATCCTGCCAGCAAGTCCTCCGGGAGTCCTTCATTCACAAGCAGGAGGAGAAGCAAAGGGACCGGTTTCGGTGTTTCAGCCTTCTTCAGCCAGAGGCTTGACTTGCCATTGGGCATATCAGTCATTTGCCTATCGGAGCACCAGTCCTTCCCAATCCTGGGACGAAAAGTTCCAACACTGGCCAGCTTGTGTTGCTCTCACAGAGGCTTCACCCCTTCCCCTCCCCAAAATCCACGCAGCCTCCCTGCTCTTTGGCTCTTCCTTCCCCTCCTTCTGGGCAAGCCGTGCTCCTTTCCCACAGCCAATCAGAGCCACGGATTCAGGAGCCCTCTCGACTGTCGATTTGGCTTTTCCACCTTCTCGCATCCTCCTCTCCTCTGCTCCTCCATCCGTCCATCTCTTTCTGCGGCTGCCTCTAATTGGAAATGTTGCATCTCCTCAGGCTCCTTCCAAAGTTGGGGGGGGCCCTTCCCTCCCAGAGCATCAGGCAGGAAAGAAGGCCACGAGGAGTTCCCTTTGGCCTCTGTTGATCGTCGGGGCAGGGAATACCCCACCCCAGAGCCCCTCCCCCAGCCTCCAATTTAAGACACTCACAGGGACAAATACATATATACACACACATAAATATTTACAGATATACAAAGGAGAGCACTGAGGGGTCCTGCCCCGAGCTTTCCAAGGGTGGCTTTGACATCGCCTCCTAGGGTTGCCAGGCCCTCCTCAAAGGCGGGAGAAACCCCGCCCCGGGGACCCTCCCCCAGCCGCCAATCAGCTGGCCGGCAAGGGAACTGACTGGGAGGAAAAGGAGACCTAGGCCGGTGCTGCCAGCAACACAGTGACATCACTTCCTGAGTGCACTGGAAGTGACGTCGTCACCTGGCCGATGCTACGGGACACTCTGGTATTTGGGCAAAAGTGTATGGTAAAAATCACTCATACAGGGGGGCTTTTGCCAAACACCAGAGTGGCCGCATGGTGCCGTCCATGTGATGATGTTATATCGCCTAGACCTCCCTTTGGATCCCAGTAAGACCCCCCGCCCCCACCCCCCGTTGCCAGGGGGCCCTGGGAAGCCTAGGTGTTCCACCCAGATTGCCTTGGACTTCTCCAGGCGGCCGTCATACACCCTTGAGGATGCTGTTCTTCACGGAAAGAGAGGGGGGAGGGTTAGGGGGTTGCCTACTGAAGCCACCGGAGGCTGAGGTGGTAGAAAACCCGCAGCCTGATGCACTGCAGCCATCTTCCATCAAGGAAAGGATTTCTTGAGTAGGCTGCGGAGAAGTCTTCCTAGGTTGGGATTCTTTGGGCAAAGGGGAGACAGGGAAGACCAGCCCCGCAATGCATCTTCAACCCATCTCCAGACAGCGGTGTCCCAAGGGGTGGACTGGCCTTTAGACCCCGGGGAAGAGTCCTGATGGGCCGATGGCCGGCCACAGTCCCCAGCTAGGGCCATCCTGGCTGAAAGAGGACCATCACCCTAGGCAAGGCAGCTGGGAGTGCCCACTGCCACAATGGGGCAGAGAAGCCAGAACACTCTGAGTGGGCAGGTGTTCCCTGGCAAAGCCCCCAGACCTAGGAGAGGTGGACGAAAAGAAGGGCTGCTGCCCACTGAAGGGGGGGGGGCTGGCAGGTTCCGGCTGCCTTCTCCAGGGAGACGGAGTCAGGATGTCTCTGTCTGGGGGGACGGGATGTCTCTGGCTTTCCCCAGGGCTCTTAACTGCCAGTCCGCCCTGAGGACACCACTGCCTGGAGACAGCCCTCGGAGGGTGATGTTGACTTTTCCTCCATTATAAGAATCCGTACTTAGGAAGCCTTTTCCCTTGCAGTGCATCGTGGATCTACACCAGCTGGTCTTCAGCAGAACCCCAGAATAGAGAGAAGAGACAGATGGGGGGACAGAAAGACAGACAGACATGTAAATATTTACAGGAAGAGAAGAGACAGATGGGGGGACAGAAAGACAGACAGACAGACATGCAAATATATACAGGAGCGCACCGGGGGTGGAGTTTCTATGTCCTGTTAGGGTTGCCAAGCCCTCCCACAGGCGGGGAAACCCCGCCCCGGGGACCCTCCCCCAGCCGCCAATCAGCTGGCCAGCGGGGGGACTGACTGGGAGGAAAGGAGGCCGAGGCCGGTGGTGCCAGGAAGGAAGGGGCACTGTGCACTGGAAGGGATGTCACCACCTGGCCGATGCTGCGGGATACTCTGGTATTTGGGGAAAAGTGTATGGTAAAAATCACACATACAGGGGGGCTTTTGCCAAACACCAGAGTGCCTCCATGTCTCTGGCCACGTGACGAGATCTCTTCTGGTGCACACCTGAGATGACATCCCCTGGACCTCCCTTGTGATCCCAGTAAGACCCCCCGCCCCCACCCCCCGTTGTCAGGGGGTCTTGGCAACCCTAGATGTTCCACCCAGTTGTTTTTAAATGGCTCCAAAATACTCCCCTGCTCCGCGATGCTTCCGCTGGGGGTCGCTTCCTCTCCTGAGGTCCAGTCCTATCCTCGGTGGATAACGTTGCCTTGAGGGAGGTGATGATAGAGGTTTAGACATCTACAGAAGGGAGAGAAGGAGATGGAACTGGGACGGGTTTTTCATGAACTCACAGGTCGTCTTGCTGATTTTGCAGGGAGGTTCAGAGTGCATTCCGGGTACAGTCCAGTCACCACCCCCACCCCTCCACCCCCGCAAGGCTTACCTTCTGCGGATGAGCAGCAGGCCCTGAAGACCCGCCGCAGCCGTGCCCAGAGGC
Organism: Heteronotia binoei; assembly: GCF_032191835.1. Classification (NCBI taxonomy): domain Eukaryota; kingdom Metazoa; phylum Chordata; class Lepidosauria; order Squamata; family Gekkonidae; genus Heteronotia; species Heteronotia binoei. The sequence continues at coordinate 6,590,319 of NC_083226.1, read as the reverse complement.
TCCATCCGGGGGTGGGCCCTTCATGCAGAGCCTCCAGGAGGGCGATGGTGTGGGCGGCACAGCTGCGGACGGTTGGCTGCTCATCAGTTGACATCTTCCTGAGGGCTGCGAAGGAAAGGAAGGGAGCAGGAGTCAAGAGTCACGCAGTGGAAGAGAACCCAAGAGGCTCCCATTGGGAGGGCGGAAGGAGGCCTGAGGGCTTGGCAAGCAGGGCTTCCTCTCCTAGCAGGGCTCACTTCCAGCACTGGAGCTGGGCTGGGAGGGAAAAGACAGGGAAGTCGGGTGGGAAAGAGGGCTGCTCCGGCTCCTGTCATCCACACTCCCCCCCCACCCTGATGCCAAGAGCCCTTCCTTGGAAACACCAATGGTGAAGTGGCCTGGCTAAACCTGCAGGACTGCTGGTGTTGGGCTCTGAGCAGAAGAGAGGGGGAGAAAGCGGACCAGCTGACAGTCAGTCTAATGGCAGTGTGGGATACTGGCTAGAGCACCAAACCATGTTCTGAGGAACTTGGGTTAAATCTCCAGAAGGGAGGGGAGAACTACATAGGCTGCTGCGACATCTTTCTAGGAGAGAGAAGCCCCCTGAGATCCTTCCGGGAGAGAGAAGGCCCCTGAGATCTTTCCTGGAGAGAGAAGGCCCCTGAGATCCTTTTGGGAGAGAGAAGGGCCCTGAGATCCTTCCAGGGAAGATTGGGCTGCCTGAGGCTTCAGCTTAAAGCAGAGGCAAACTCACCCGCACCGATGACCTCCAGCTTCCGTCTGTCCCTCGTCTCCTGCCCAACCAGGCCTAGGCAGAGAAAAGGACATGGTGAACGGTTGGATTACTGTTCTTCTCATGGGTAGCAGGCAGATCCGCAGGCTCTCACACCACTCCCTATTTGAGTGGGTGGAAGCAAGCGCCCTCCCTAGCGCCACAGACATGGGCCTTCCCCTGAGAGCACCCCACGGCCACAATCCAAAGCAGGGCAATTCTCTTGGTGCTGAACGGGGCTGCTGGCCACACAGATGTGGCCGGGTGACCTTCCCTTGGCAAGTTTTGTCCAGCCTAAAATCTCAGAGATCTTGCTTGCCTTTAAGAAAAGGAGGGGGAGGGCTCCTTCCTCAAGAGCTGGGTGGGAGAGGGGGCTTCGTTGTGCTTGTGGCTTCTGTGTCCCCTCGACAGAAGTCTCCTCTTGCTTCTCTGGATGAGGAGCAAAGCCAGCTGGGTGGCTCTTGGCCCCGAGAGGGAGAAGGGAAGGCCTCATTCCCCAATTGGAGGCTCGCCACAAGAACCTCCCCTCAGGCCAAAGGGAGGAGAAGGGACCCAGTTCTCCTGAGGAGGGAGGGGGCTGCCTCTGCTGCTCCTGATCAAAGGGTCAGAAACAGGGGGAAGACTTCTTCAACTCTGTTATTCAACTGGTTCCATTTTTGAAAACTGAGCTGGAGTGAAAATTGGACCCTCCTGAACCCAGGCAGAAAGTTTATGGATGAGCCTGGGAAATGTCCCTCCTCCCAGGAACACTCATCTGCCCTCTGACCAGTCCAAGGTGTCAGGACTGAACTCCTAAGCAAGAGCAGGGAAAGACCCGCATCATGTGGTCTGGGCCGGCCTGTCAACTACGCAGGCCTAGGTTGCTGCCTAGGGTGTGGGTCAGGGGAGATAGCGGATTAGGCCCTGCCTCCAGTACAATTCATATTGCCCTGGAGGAGAGGCCCCTGGGAGTCCAGAAGAGGCCGCATGCCGCCCAGCTTCTTCTGCAGTGCCGGCCCCACCCTGCCGCCTGCTGCCTTCCACCGGCCCTGTGTGGGCAAAGGCAGGGAGACGCGTGAGCCGCTGCGTCGCTCCGACTTCTGCATGTGGAAGTCAGTGACGGCGCCGCAGTGCATGCCCTCTCCACACTCTGCCTTTGCCCATGCGAGGCCAGCCATGGCAGCGAGGACAGTGAGGCCGGGGGAGGGGGGGAGTGGCTCCTTGGCCACATACAGAGTGCATGAATTTCACCATCTGTAGCCAGCACCCACTTCACAGGAATTATGGGGAAGGGCCTTCAGAAGATGCAAGCCCCTAAGACCAGGGCGTCTCTGCTTACTGATCAATAACTGGCCCTTTGGATCTCTCTTGCCGCTTTCAGAGAAAGACCTTCCTTTTAGGAAGACCTGGATGGAAAAGGAACATGTCGAATTACCAAGGATCCTGATTGCCGCCACCCTGATGTTGACTTGGGGGCTCCTCAGATGACACAGGATCTGCTCCAGGAAGTTGCACTGGGGGACTTTCCTGAACCGTTTTGCCTGGGAGAGAAGCCAGGAGGAACCAGGCAGTTAATCTCTGTGTTAGGAGATGCTCCTCTCCTCTCCCTCTCCCTGTCCTTCCCTCTCCTCCCCTCTCCCCTCCCTCTCATCTCCTGCTTCCCCTCCTCTTCTCTCTACCTCCTCTACCTCTTCTTCCCTCCCCTCTCCCTCTCCTCCTCTTGCCTCTCCTCTCCTCACCTCCCCCTTCCCCTGACCATCTTCTGGACCTCTTTTTGGAGGCACTGAAAACAGGGACTCTATCCCTTTGAATGAGATCCCAAGACCAAGGGGGACTAGAGACATGACATTCTTTCCAGGGATCTGCTTTCCTCCTCTTACCACCTCTTATCAAACATCTGATGTGCGCTTTGGAAACACTCCCAGATCCTGCTGGCCTCCATGGATGGGGCCAAAGGAGCAAGTCCCCAATCCCAGAGCAACAGTTTCTCAATCAGGCTACCGCATGCATTCCGCACAAAGCTCCTGGTGCTCTCACCCAGAAGGAGAAGCCTCAGGCAAGGCAGAGCAGGAAGACTTACGATGACAAGGCAGAGGGACCAGTCGTCCCTCGTCAGGAACAGCCCCTCCAGCTTCTTGGTCCGCAGGAGGACGGCGACTCTAGGCAGAGTGCCCCAACAAGCCTGCAGGTGGAGGGAAGGAGGGCAGGGCAAGGGTCAAACGTGGCACTTTCTCCCCTGGACAGTGGGAGGGGCAAGGAGGAGAGCCGTGGCCTCAGACTCCCGTCTCCCCTAGGGACAGTCTCCCCTAGGGACAGCCACGCTGCTTCCCCACAGGGGCTTGCTGCCCAGGTGCCCACCTGGATAACGTTGGGGCTGCCATCCTGCAGGTGCAGCAGAAGAGGCGCCAGGCTGCGGAGGGCGAGGTCCTTCAGGGCCCTCCTTGCTCCCCTCTCCATCATGGCCCCGAAGATGGTGATGGCGAAGGACCGGGCCTGGGCGGATTTCTGTGGGGGGACATGAAATCCAAATGGACCTTTTCCTCACCAGCTCTGGGAAGGAACACTTCTGATTTCTTCTTCCAGTGGAGGGAAAGCAGGTTGCAGACAGTGTGAATTTCCTCCCAGCTTGGAGGTCAGCTCTGTCTACCTCTCCAATCCCTGCAGGGATTTTGCCAGAAGACATTCCAGGGCATTTGCAATTTTTCCCCCAATGAAGATGCACTACTTTCCAAATGGAGCCCACTCCCTGTTTACCAAGGAGCCTCAGGGGGACTCTTATTTTTTAATGCTCCCCCGAGCCCTGCAAGGATGGCAAATGGAGAGAGAAAGCAACTCGCCCAAGGCCATCGAGGATGCCTTGTGCAGGAGGGAGGAAGAGAGACCCCCTGCTCAGTGGGCCTGACTCCCGAGTAAGCCGGCCGAGCCTCTCGGAGTGGAACCCGGCTCTCTCCAGCCCAGCCCAGCATTCCGGCCACCAGCTCACACCCCCTCTTCCTCCAGTCCCTCTTTGCCCCATTCCAGCTTGGAGCACCCATCCCTCTGCTCTCCTCCTGTCTGGGGCATCAGTGAGGCTGCCTTGTTGACAGGGCTCATCCCGAAGCCCCAGGGAAGGGCAGGCAGACCCAGGGCCTGAACCCGCTTCCAGTCCTCTCTGACCTGCACTGTTGATGGCAACACCGGGAGGCAAGCCGTTTCACGTGCCCGATTCGGCATCCCCTCTCTCTCCCTTTCAGGTGTGCAGCCCCAGCACCTGCCCTGCCCCTCCAACTTCACCTCTCTGGCCAACCCCAGCCCAGCCGGACTTACAGCGTCGAATAGGGGGAGCATGCAGCCAGCCACATCCGCTGCCAGAGCTGGTCCGCAGATGTCCACTGAGCGGTGTAGCTGGCTGAGCAGCTTCTGGGCCTTCCGGTGGTCTGATTTTTGCAAGCTGCTCACTGCCTCTGCCAGCAGAGGCAGCAGCTTCCGCACCTGAAGGAGACGAGACACGGTCGGCTCCCTGAAGCTGCCCTGCTGGGCTGTATGGCCAGAGGGGCAACCTCAGACGAAGCTAACAAGCCCAACCAGGAAGAGGAAGAGGAGGAGGAGGAGCAGCAGATGGCATTTATACCCCACCTTCCACTTGGAGTGCCAGAGCAGCTGCCCATCTCCTTCCCCTCCCCTCCCCACAACGGACACCCTATAAAGTTGGTGGAGCGGGAAGAGCTCTTGAGAGACTTCCTGTTGACGCAACAGCTCCCCAAGAATTGTGACTGACTCACGGTCACGCCAGCAGGGGCGTGTGGAGGAGTGGGGACTCCAGTCCAGTTCTCCCAGATCAGAGTCCGGGCGACTAACCACTGCACCAAACTGGTTCTCCGCCAGCCTCCTGGCAAAGGTGGGCGACAGGGGCATGACAGCATGGCCAAGCTCTAGTTGAGCCTCTTCGCTTTCCAGGGGGGCTTTGCGGGAGAAGCTCCTGCTGGATCGTGGGCCAGAAGAGACGGAGATACAACATCCGGCACAACGAGGAGGAGGAGGAGGAGGAGGAGGAGGAGGAAGCCTGTTTTCAGCCGCTTCCCAGCTGTGCCTGAGATGCCAGATGCCCCAGGAGTCATTGCACGTGGGCACCAGTGGGAACGGTGGAGGGAAGAGCAAGAGGAAAGCCCACTTCTGCCCCCAGCGCTCTGCTTGGGGGGCTCCCCAATGCAAGACCTGAGCTCTTGGTCAGGCCAGGGAGGGGTGGGGAATGAAAGGTGCCCCAAAGCGTGGGTGGGTGTGAGCGGCAGGGAGGGTCTCTCTCACCTGCAGTGGGTCCTCTGCCACGTTGAGGACGCCATCCAGGGCCAGCGAATGCAGGGCAGCGGTTGAAAGCTGGGCCTTGAGATGGCGGCAGGCGTCCTCTGTTACGATGGTCACAGAGGGGCGGCGGAGGAGCTAAAAGGAGCCAGAGGAGAGATCTGCCATTTAGTGCCCCAGAGAACGTGAGAAAAGGAGTCCTCACACCAGTCGCCCTCACACTCACACAAAGATCCCCTGAGTGGCCCCTGTCATAAAGTGCAGCCTGGCCCCCCCCCCGCCCTCCAAGCAGGAGGTGACCCCCCCTCCACAGATGCATCTGGCTTTGGCACCAATTTCCTCACGACCAGCAGGAGGCGTTGGAGGCTGCTGGAGACTTCCGGGAGGAACCAGAGCTCAGGGACTCCTGGGAAGAGACCGACCCGGCGGGGGCTCAGTCCCAGCTTCTCCCATCAAGCAAGACCAGGAAAGACGCATCGATGGCCTGGCGGCAGCCGGGGACCCTCATAGGCTCCCTCCTTTGCAGGGGCTGCTCCTTTCACACAACACAGAAGAACAACAGGCTTCTCTCCCTCCCAAGATCTCCTCTCTCTTGGGCTTGGGAAAGGCCCTCCCCCAGATCCTTCTCCAAAGCCCACCCAACCGAGCAAGGCCCGGCCTGGGGACTGAGCAGGGAAGGACTTGGCTGGAGAATAGAAATGGGATGGTTCCTCTGGGGAGGTCTCCTCGAATCTTGAGCTTCTCCCCTTTCTGCCATGGGATGCTGGCAGGGGAGGCGGCACTTCCTCGTTGCCCTGCTCAGCAGAGCTGCGGGGAGACCAGTCTCAGGGGAAGCCAGGGTGGAAGGACTGGAGCTCCTCCTCTGCCCCCCTTCGGAGCGGTCAGTGCTGAAGGCTGAAGCTTCCAGGAGAGCCAGAGGGGTGAAAGGGGAGAGAGAGCTCTGCCCTGCGGCTGTCTTCGAGGAGAGGGAAAGGGAATCTGCCCCAAGGGTCCGGCCTCGCCTGAGAGCTGCATCTGGGGACCCCTGAGCTCCCCCCCAGCCCCTCGGCCCAGAAAGCTCACCTCGGCAAAGATGGTCATGGCGGTGGTCTTCAGCTGCTGGTCATGGCCGTTGAGAATGGCCATGACACAGCCCGCCATTTGCCGTTGCTCCTCCTCGGAGAGGATGTCAGTCATGGCTCTGCCAGGAGGAAAAGGACACTGACTGCCTTGTGGCCGAGGGGCAGCCGAGGCACTGAAGGAGGTCTGGAGGGAGAGGGCTGCCGGGCTGCACGGGGCCCCTTCCTTCTCCCCCCCCGCCCCCCACCTTCAAGTCACAAGATCCTGCCTGGGACAAAGCCAGGCCCTGTCTGCTCTGAAGGGCAGCAGGTCTCCAGATACAGTTGCCCGTCTGTCCTCAGGAGTCCCTGGAGGTCTGGAGGTGGGGGTTGGGGATGGAGCTCGGCAGGGATCCCACGCCCTTGAGGCTGCCTTCCAAACCTGTGTTTTCTCCCCAGGGGACCAGTGTAGTCTGGAGAACAGTTCTGATTCCTGGAGAACCCGGAGGCTGGCAACCCTAGGAGGGTCTCCAGGAGAAACACCTTCCCCACCCCCACTTATGGCTTCCAAGCAAACGGCCAGCATGTCCAACTGCCCCGCCTCACTCCCTCTCTCCCCTGCAGGCCTGCCGGAGGGACTCAGCCCCAGCACTCCTTCCTTACCGGAAGAGGAGAGACACGCCACGGTGGAATCTGTCTGCGTGGCCCAAGAGCTCCCAGACGATGCTGTCCTGGGGAAGGACCTCAGGTCTGAACTGCTCCAGAAGCCGCTGGAGGGTCCCCGCAGATGACCTGGGAGCAGAACCAAACCTCTCTTCGTGATCCCAGGCCTCTCCCATCTCGCAGCAGGGATGGGGAGGAACGTTGGTTCTGTTGCTACATCACTTCGGGGGGGGGGGGGAAGGACCCAGAGGGGGACTTTAGGAATCCCTGGAAAGAGGCTTCCCCCAGAAGCGACACGGAGATGTAGACACAGCGATGTGGCCCCCAGTTCCCAGCCCTCCCCCCGTTTGCGAGGCTTTGCCGCAAGACAGCCCTAGAAGGACTCACCTGGCCAGCCTCTCGGCTTCAGCCGGGGCACTCTCCAGCGTGTGGCTCGGAGTGGCCTCCTGGACCTCTCGATGGAGGTGAGACATCCAGAAGAGCCAGCTCAGGCAAGCAGCCCCCCACTGTTCTTTCAGAAGGAGGCGCACGCCTCCCAAGTGGGGCTGCTCGAGGAGTGTTGGGAAGACGTGGGCGGCCTGGAAAGAAGAGGGCTGTCAGTCGGGGTCCTTTGGTCCGCTGGGCGGGGGGGGGGGGGGAGGCTGGGAATCTCTCCCACCCCAGAGCGAATGCTCCTCAGAGGCTCGGAAGGCAGCAGGAGGAGGAGGAAAGGGGGAGGGAGAGAGCAGAGTGAGGAGTCTGCTGGATCCACAAGGGACAGGGGTCTACTATGGGGGCAGACGACCTTCGTATCAGCCAGGGTGCTCAAGTCGCTTGCAGTGTGGAAGGAGGTCTGCTGAAACCTTTTCCATTGAGACGGGAATCCGGCAGGGGGGGTTCTCTGCAGCCTTCTGGTTGAATTTATGCTGAAAGGATTTATCCGGTTCCCTGGTCCAAAACTGCCACCCTCCCCATCAAGCCAGCCTCCAGATCCCACTCTTCTTCTATGCGGATGCTGCAGTTCTGCTGTCCCGCTCTCGCATTGGACTTCCAAGACTATGGAACAAATCTGCCCTTCATGACCCTTCTGGAGCTCTAGAGCTGGCAGAGGACCCCTCCGTGCCCCGAGCAAAAGGGAACTGCTGGGGAAAGGGGGTGGGACCCTCTTCTCGAAGCTGGAATCTCCGGGGGGGGGGGACACACTGACCGCCAAGCGCAGGATGGAAATCTGCTCCGCTGAGAGGAGTGGCTTGAGCGGCCGTCCCTGCAAACAGACCATCAGATGACACAGGACTCCCTCCACGTGGCAGGACCGGTCCACCAGCTTCCCCCACAAGGTGGCCGCTGAGCTGTGAATGGAGACAAGGAGGAGATGAGCCCCGGCTCGCAAGCAGGGCGGACACACGGCAGGGTACAACGGCCCTCCCTCCCTCCCTCCTTCAAGGGTGCTGCTGCCCAGGTCCCCTTTCCAAAAGCAAGGATCGGAGCCTCGTTTGCAGACATCCAGACCAGGTATTGCCAGGGGGTCAGCAAGCAGGCTGGCTAGTGCCACAGCTCATGAACAGAACACCCGAGGCACGTGCTGGTGCCCGTCTTATTCCCGGGCATCTCTGGTGCGAGAGACCAAAGTGCTGCCAGTTCAGTTGGCAAAATGGGCCAGTGTCCTCTTGGCCAGGGAAGGGGCTTCCGATATGGAGCTCAGGGACACAGGCAAGCAACTTCTGAGGTGGACAGGGGAGGGGCCGTAGCTCACCAGGCCAGTGGCGGGGTGCTGACGGTGTCACCCCCTATTGATTCTGCAGCACCCCCAATAGAGTGGGAAGGGGGTGCGGAGGCTGCCCGTACCAGGCAGAAGCCCCCACCAATCCCTACGAGCCCCTTTCGGCTCGGTTTCCCCAGAGGGGGACATCCGGGGAGCGAGGCCAGAGAAGGGGCTCTCCATGGGCAGGACGGAGCCACTTACCTGCTCATGCAGTGGGAGCAAACTGGACCCAAGGAGCCAGGCAAGAAGGCTTGGGACACGTGGGCTGCTGCTCTCCCTTCGGCTTGGTATCCCCAGAGGGGGACATCCGGGGAGTGAGGCTGGAGAAGCGGCTCTCCATGGGCAGGACGGAGCCACAGACCTGCTCGTGCAGTGGGAGCAAACTTGACTCAAGGAGCCAGACAAGAAGGCTTGGGACACGTGGGCTGCTGCTCTCCCTTCGGCTCGGTTTCCCCAGAGGGGGACATCCGGGGAGCGAGGCCGGAGAAGCGGCTCTCCATGGGCAGGACGGAGCCACAGGACTGCTCATGCAGTGGGAGCAAACTTGACCCAAGGAGCCAGGCAAGAAGGCTTGGGACACGTGGGCTGCTGCTCTCCCTTCCCGTATCTGGGTGTTGCATGAGGCTGGTCTGGCCTAGTCCCCTGCCCGCCCGGATCAGGGCCCTCTGGCAAACTTTGAGCTGCTCACCACAGGGCCAGAACAGTTTTTGCTTCCCTGATGGGGAAGGTGTGGAGAACATCTCCTTGGGTGAAGCCCCCAGACCAGGACCTTCCCCTTCTATAGATCAGGTTCGACCACCCTGCGGAAGCTCCTCCCAAGACAGAAGGGAATCCCAGCAACGTGGCCAGAACCACACAAACAGCCACGGGGAGGCCTCCGCTCAGAAACGAAGCCCACAGGGGCCACGTGGCGATCGAAACACTGCCGTGCTCCTTGGGAAGCGAAGAGGACGTGGCAGGAGGACCCTCTGGAGAAGATATGGGGCTTTCCGAGGCGCTGGAGGATTGCTGGGTTGTACCTGTCACACTGGGGGGAGCAGCCCAGCAGAGCGTAGACCACCTCGCTCCCTCGATGGTCTTGGAGCAGGTGGAGGATACCGCCGATGTCATCATGGGTGAACCGGCGGTGAAAGGAGTCCAGATTGGCATGCAGGAAACCCACGATCTCACACACCTGGAGGGAAAGCCCAGAGACAGCTGCAGGATCAGAAGAGCTCACTGTGCGCCCTTCTTCTCCAGGATGGTCTTCCCTGGATGGTCACTTGCTTCAGAGCACAATTCCAAGTGCTGCTGAGCTCTGGAGGGCCTGGGAGGAGAGTCCTTCAGGACTGCTTCCTTCCTCCCAGTGAGGCCTTGGGCAGAGGTCCTCCTTAGGGCACCCCCCCACCCCCCAGGGTCAGGCATGCAGTGGAGGGATCACCCGTTACTGGGCCATTTCCACAGCAGAACCTGGTTGGCTCCATTCCTCCACACACGGGTTTTCAGTCTTCATTTTAAGGGTCTGAAGAAAAGCATTCCTTTTTCCCCAGGCCTCGGCTTGAAGGGCTTCTGGTGGGAGACGACGTCTTTCCTCTGAGAGCTTCGATTGGGGGTTGGCCATGGAGAAGGACGGGGTTACTACGCATTACTTTAAGCAGCTTTTCAAGGTGGATTTACTCGTCTGTTCCCTTAGGGAGTTCTCGCAAATGCCACAGAGGTCGTTTTGTTAAAACGGAAAGCCTCCAGAAAGAAGCCTCACTGGGGGGACCCTTGATCAGCCTCCTGGGCACAAGGACCCCTGGGAGACAGCTCTCCTGGGGGGAAGGGCATCTCCTCTGCATCCTCGTCTTGGGCCACTGTGGGGCAATTCCAAAGGTCGTGTGGGTCAGGTGCCCTTGAGGGCAGCTTGGCCGACGCCTCCAGAATGCCAGGTGAGATGAAGAAGCTCGCAGGGAAGGAACCAGGAGGCGAGCCGCCCACGGTCCCCAGAAGGGGGGAAAGCCTCTCTCTCAGCAAGTGCTCCAAGCTGCTCACCTTCCTCAAGGACACGGAGGGGAACGCTCTCAGGGCTTTTTCCACGCAGACAGCGGCGTGGGTGCTGAGGGTGTTCGTCCTGACGAGACCACCGAGGGTGGTGAGATAGACGCCCGAGATCTCCTCCGGGCTGAGGACCTTCTTGAAGAGCTGCAATGGTAAGGGAGAGGAAGGATGGAGGGAGCAGGAAGCTCGGCTGAGGTGTGCAGAAGGCTCCCCAAAGGAGGACCTTCCAGCTAGTGGCATCAGGGCCTGGCTTGGGTGGAGGCTCCCATCTCCTCTCCCCCTTTCCTAGGCTAGCTCTTGGGCTCCAGGAGCCAGGAGATCTGGGCTTCTTCTGGACTGCTACAGGGGAATCCCAATGAATATGAGTGCCTCCTGTCACATCTGTATCCTGCCCCTCCTCAAGGCAGGGCCTTTGCCCAGAACCCCATCTGATCCCTATGAAGAAGGAGACTTTCCAAGGGAGGGACTTGCTCAAGGACAGCCAGAGAACTGCTCTGCTGCACAGACATGGCTCTCCGAGGCTACCTCCTTCCAGGAGGGGAGGTGGGACCAGCGTACCTCCAGCACCGTCTCTCCCCCATATATGCTCTGGAGAGCCTTGTGCTCAGCAGACCAGCACCTACTGGTAGTCCCTGGCCCAAGAGACGTCCGCTCAGCCTCGATTGGGGATGCGGCTGTTTCTGGTCTGGCCCTGGCCTGGTGGAACACCCTCCCCAAACAGAGCCCTTCTGCCAAGCCTTCGGTTGAGGCCACAGGTGTCTCTAGCGCCTCGGCCTCCCCTGCCTTAGAGATGCTTCCACCCCCTTCCAAGGAGGAGACGGTGGGAGCCAGGGGGCATGAGATCCGCTGCCAGCTCCCATTGGCTGCAGGGATTCCGGCTGCCGCCCAAGGAGCGGGGGAGGCGTGTCCCCACCCTGGGGCCTGAGATCTCGCCAGGCAGGGAATCTGATGGGCAAAGCAACATCTCCACGGATGACCTGAGGTGCTTCCTGGTCTCCACAGCACTTTTTGGGGGGAGGGGGGATAATTACCAGGGCGATGGCGCCAGGCTTCCTCAAGGGGTCCTCGCTCTCGTCTTCCTCACCTTCCCCCTCTCTCCGCAGCAACCGAGCCAGAGTCTCTTCCTCCGCCTTGTTCTTTCCTGGAAGGGGCACAGCCAGCTCTGAGCAAGGCTTGCAGCCGCCAAGGGTTCTGCTTCTGGGAGCTCAGGGGAGGGCAGGGGGGCTTCTCGGAAGCCCCCATCCTGCCACAGAAGAGCACTCAGGAGCAAGCCAAGCTCCCACAACTCCCTTCTCTCCATAGACGCACAGAGAGAAGCCGCACGAGAAATGCATCCTGGGAAACTTTGTCTCTATGTCTACGAGTAAAGCCAGTTCCAAGCTTTGGGGGGCCCCGGTCAGAAACTTCCCAGGATCCCCCCCCATGCCCACCACAAGGTCTACTTTCCTGCCTGCTCCCCAAGTGCCCCCCGTGACTCTGCCCCCCAAGCCCTTCCACCACCTGCCGTCACAGGGATCGACCCCCGTGGGTGCAGCTAGGAGTGCCACTGCCAGGGCCCCACTCGCGGGCCCTTCTCCTTCCTCTTACCGCGACATCGGGCAGCGAAGGCGTAGAGGTGTCCCAGGCCTTCTGCTGCCCAATACTCCACCATCGCACTGCAGTCATAGAGACAGAGTGTCAGGCATCCCACTAGCTGGCCCATCACTGGGAATTCTGCCGTGGCCTAAAAGGAAGGAAAGCAGAACAGGAGTGGAAGGAGGGACACAGGAATGCCGGGACAGAAGAGGGGGCAGGGTGGGTGGTCCAAAGAGGGGCTGACGCATCCGTTGTGCTTCTGTGTGCAGCTCCCTCGTCCACGACACCACCCTGAGCAAAATGGCCTGGATTACTGCAGGCACTGCAGGCTGCGAGTGGAGGGAGGGCTGCATCCTGCACAGGGAGGGACACACACCGACCCACAATCCCTTGGGGTCACCAGCAAGAAACAGAGGGAATGACTAGCAAACCCTCAACTGCGCTGCTTCCCTTTCAGACACGGTTGGGGGGGACAGCTCCTGCCAACAGTGTCCTCTCGGGGAAACAGGGGTGTTTGGGGTGGAAGGAAGGGGCTATGATAGGAGAGGGGATTCTCTAAGTGTGTGAAAGCAGCCGATGTCATGAGGAAACGGGGAAAGGAGCACAGGGGAATGAGGGGCTGGACCATGGATCATCCTTGATGTGAAAGCAGCCCACTTGACATTCCTCAGGGAGAACGATGGATCGAGAGAGGAGAAAGTGGAGGAGCACACAGTGGGGCAGGGAAAGGGGGCTGAGGATCCTGCCCTGGTCATGGGTGACCGGAATGACATTCGGCCCTATCTGCCTAGCCCCGCCCCTTCATCAGCATAGCTCCTCCCTGGAGGCCATTTTTGGAGAGTCACTGGAATCTCCTGCCTTCTGCAAAAGCGGCTGGGGCTGCAGCAGGGGGGAGGAATGAGGCTTCCTTCACAGAAAGCCCCTCCCCGCAAGATCTGTCGGCAGCCGCAGCAGGAAGAAAAGGCAGTCACCAATACCGGACTTGCTCCCCCTTTTAAGGGCTAAGAATCGTCTGGCATCAGCCCCCCCGCATCTGTATCAAGGGTCTCCAGCCTCACCTCCCTGCTCTGAATTCCAGCTGTGAAGACCCAAAGGGTGTTTGGGGCAGGGATCTGGCCCCACATGTTGCCAGGAGCCCTCACCTCGCATCGAGGGGGGACTGGAGTGCCTGGGGGAAGGCAAACCAGCAGGGGTGTCGAGTCCACCACTCACTTGGTAGATGACTCTTGCGGCACTGCAGATCCTGGCGAGGACTTCAGCCGTTCTTTTCCGCCCGGTGGCGTTGCTGGACCCCATCCACGGCATCAGGACCTGAGAAGAAGGAGCCAACAAGGCCTGTCAGGGCAAACACCAAGAGTGCCTCTCCTGACCTGGGATGGCCACAGGGAGCCAGGATGCAACCAGGGCAGCTCTCTGCATGTGGCCGAGGGTCCCAGTCTGTTCCCTGACCCAGCCTGGGTCCCTGGGCAGCTCCCCCGTTTGCCCCATACTGAAGTCTGTCCCTTAAAACCTCAGAATTCTCCACTGGTGAGGAAGAGAGGACCCCACCCAATGGTTCTGCTGGGACTCAGGCAGCGCCGGCCCAAGGGTGTGTGGTGCCCCAGGCAGGCTGCCTGCCCACCGCCCCCACTCCCACTGGAACCAGAAGTGAGGGGGAGCAAAGTCTCCTCCCGCGGGCTCTTCCAAGGAGTAAATGCTGCACCAGCTGCATCGAAGGCTGTAAGGCCCAGGTGTGGTGCACTCTGAGGAGGAGGGGGCACGGCAAAGGGCGGGCAGGGGGGCAGCGGGCTGGCTTCGACGCTCTGATCGCGCGGGGGCAGCACAAAGGAAGGGAGGGGCGGCAGCAGGGGGGAGGCAGGCAAACTAGGGATTTGCCATAGGCACCGGGAGGGGGTGGGAGCCCAATTCAGTGCCCCGCATCTCCTGGCACCCTAGGCAAGTGCCTAGTTTGCCTAGTGGGCGAGCCGGCCCTGCTCATAGGACCAGCATTGCAAAATGCAGGAGAGAGGGAGTCTACTGTCAGGAGCAGGACTAGGGAAGACTCCATGAAAAGGCTGGCTGGATTCAGCCCCTGATCTGAGAAGGTGTCAGGTGACAGCACAGACTGATGGGTCAACAAGGACTTTGGAGCACCTCGCCTTGGGAGACCTGTCACTCCCTCCGGAACGAGGAAGGGAGGACTCTCCTGCTCTCAAGGGGATTGTTTAGCTGAAGAAGGAATGGGCCGTCAACATCGGGATGTGCTGCATGGTGCCTTGTAAGCAGTGGCGTCCCCAGGGAGCCAAGTCATCTCTCCCTTTGCTACCGGAGGACTGTTTGCTTTTCAGTGACTTTGTCTGCACAGTCTTCAGTTCCTCCGTACACCACACCTTTCCTTTCTTTTGCTCTTTCCTTGAGATTTACTACCTTGTATTTTTATCAGGATTCCAGCTCAACGCCTTGGATTACTTTCCGTTAAGCTGCAGAGCTTGAGCCTTCCTCACTTGGCCTACGCTTGCCTGCTGAGGCACCACAAGGCCCTCCTTTTCATCCGGCATCTTTCCCTTGGCTAATGCCTGAGGGTCACCCGACATCTCCCCTCCAGCAAGTCTTCTGCAGCTGGCCCTGCTCAGGGGGCTCCAGGACTCACCTCGACTACCCGGATGAGAAGGTCCGAGGGCACAAAACAGAAGCCGTCGATGTCTGCGGCCTCGCAGAGGATGTCCACCTGCTCCAGAAACTGTATCTTGTGAGCAGTGTCCTAAAGGCAAACCGAGGGAAGAATGAAATGGCCCCTTCTAGAGTCTGACCAGGGTACTGACCTGACAACCTTCAGAATTGCCATAAGGCTGCCAGGCCCACCCTGGCCCACTGGTGGGGGAGGGGGGATGTTGAGAAACCTCTAGAGATTTGGGGGTGGAGCCTGAGGAGGACAGGGCCCACAGTGGGGTACCAGGCCCTAGCGTCCACCCTCCAAAGCATCCCTTTTCTCCGGGTTGAGATAGTCTGGAGAGGAGCTGTAATTCTGGGGGATCCCCAAGGCCCATATGGGGCTGGTCTGCCTAAGGGGCCTGGCTGTTGCATCCAGAATCTGCTTCTGGGAAGCTCTGAAGCAGGGGCTGAAGACGACCTAACCCTGAGGGGGCGCAGTGGTGTGAGTGAAGGGGAACCCCTGGAGGTCCGCCAGAAAACTCTCGCTGGCCATTGGGTTCTGAGACACGTTTCTGAGGGGTCTGCCCCCTTCTGTCTCTCCCCGATTCCTGGCTCCTTCTTCAGCCAGCCCTCCTCGAGGAGAGGACTATGTGGAACCTCCAGTCTAAACGTCTCCAAAGTGCATAGAAGGAGGCCAAGAATGTGAATACCTCCTTGACGTTGACAACAAAGGAGCGGACAAAGCTCAGCGCCTCACTCTCAAGAGTCAGGTCTTCTACTCTTGTCACGGCATCTAATACAGACACAAAACAGTTATGAGTCTTAGCGGCAAGGGAAGAAGGGAAAAAGAACAAACTGGCCCTGTCTCTGCTGGAAACTCCAAAAGGCTTTGGAAAGACCCACTTCTTACTCACCGGAGTCTCTTTCTCCCCCCACTCCCCTATTTGACTTATACTGGCCATCCACCACTTTAACTCTCAAGGCTTCATTCCACCAGAGAGGGCTGAGAGAGGTCTGCAGATCCTCTCCCATTGCAGAGCACCCCCTTCTCCGTCCCTGTCACAGGCTGGCCGTTCGGGCAAGAGAGCGCTCTTGGAGGAATGTGGTGCTCCCCAGCCAGGACAGCCTCCCCCATTCACACAAGCCTTGGGGCAGAGGGTGTTTTCTGCCTGCTGGTGACAGTCTGGGCTGCAGGAGCTTTGCCGAGGTTCAAGACAGGAGGGGGACTCACCTTCTAGAGAGGGGCAAGGCGCCGGTGGAACAGGCACCTCTTCTACTTTCTCTCCCCAGGCAAAGAAGGGGACAGGACTGGGCATCTCGTCTTCCTCAGGTATATCTGGAAGAGGCAGGGAAGGAGGGTTCAGGGGGCTGTTGCCAGGAGAGGAGGCAGGGTCACCCAGCCAGCCCTCAGTCCCTCTGCCCGCAGAGCACCTTCCCGTCTCACCCATCCTCCAAAGAGCTCAGGGGACAGACAGACGTCATTCTCCCTCTGGGCTCCTCAAGACAGCCCCGTCCGATTGGCTGGGGGAGAGAAAGAATGACCGGCCCAAAGACCCTCAGCCACCATCCTGGCAGAATGCGGGTCTGATCCTGGAGCACCCGCCTCACATTAGCCAGTGGAAGGGCACTTCAGAGAGCTACGGATCAAAGCCTGAAGGTCCATTTTAACCGTCCGATGGAAGTTCCAGCGGACTCTTGGTCAGGTCTGAAGCCCTTGGTTCCTTCTTCTGCACTCCCCCTCCCCCATACATACACATACCCCTCGGTTCATGCAAATGTCCCGTCCCTTTGACAGAGCTCTGAGGAGGGATCCCATTGATACCATAGGGGCATCTAGAGGGTCTGGGTTCAAGGGCTCAGAACCAGAACCAATGTCTCATTTAATTAGGCTGCAAGCAATGTTTCCTCTAAGCTGCAGAGTCTTGTGAGAATTTGTGATCTACTGGCATTAAAGTTGTGAGCGACTGCATAAATCCTTGTGCTCTGGGGTCCTCCTTCCTGAGCTAAGACAAAAATGTGTGAGCTGGAGGCTAAAAATCTGTGAGCCAGCTCACCCTAGCTCAGCTTAGAGGGAACCCTGGTTGCAAGGCTCCTGAAAGGCAGGGGCTCCAACTGGGCTCTGGGGTCCTTCTGGAGCAAGGGGAAGGAAGCACAGCTGCTCTCTGAGGAACAGAAACCTCCCCCCCACCCCCCACTACCATCATGGGCCCTAAAAGGGCAGCAGAAGGAGGGGAGGTTGGAGGCCCTGCGGCCGGATCCCAAGCCCAAGAAATGTGAGTGTTCCAAGGACGTGGACTTTGACCCCTGGGGAGAGAAACTGGGGCCCAGAGCATCAGAAATGGTACCCAGGCCTTAAGGGTGTGGGGTGTCCCTCCAGTAACACCCGTGAGCAGGGAAGACAGAAGCTGAAGCAAGCGGGGTCTCTGGATGGGCTCTGAGGGTCTGGGAGCCCTGGGCAGGGAACCATGGCAACCGGCATCAACACTTCTGAATTTAGAACCTTCCCTCCAACTGCAGCAAGTTCTCCAGAAGGAGGGCAAAGACATCCCCTAAATCAGTCCCCCAACAGGGGTCTCAGGTTGCCAGATTTGGGACGGGTCCCTCCACAGATGTCCCTTTGTGATCAGTCTGATCTGCAGCATTTCTCAGGGGGAGTTCTCCCCCCCCCCACAATTTTTTTTTAAAAACTGAAGACATAACTATTATTATTAAAATTTTCTCAACGGGCAAGACAAAACAACAGAGGGACAGCACTATTTCCATGAAGGGGACAGCAAGGTCTCTCCAGAAGCATAAAAGTCTATACAAGATAAATCGGAAATAGAGTGTGGTCGTTGTCAATATTTCAAACCATCTTACATTGCTTTTCACAGTGAAGAGCAGGCATGCCCAGAAATGCATAGCTACTCAGTGCTTCTATACATCAGGCAAGTCAAAAGTCAGTAAGATCATGATGAAATTTGTTTTGGGGAAGATCATTTTTGGTCAGAGAAGAAATTATTGGGAACCAAAGGGCAATAAACGGGGGAAGTTCTTGAGCTCCAGGAAAAGCTCTGGCTGCCCCTTTCTGCACCCGAAACTTCTGGTAAAGGGACAGGACACTAGGGGTGCCAACTCCAGGTCAGCAAATTCCTGGAGACTGTGGGTGGAGTCTGGGGAGAGCGGGGTTTGGAGAAGGGAAGGACCTCTGTGGGAATTAATATCAGCCTCCGAAAGAGCCATTTTCTGTAGGGCAACCTGGGGTTTTTTTGAAGAGCAGCTGTAATTCCAGGAGATCTCCTGCCCCTTCCACCTGGAGGTTGGCAAGCCAAGCTCCATCCCTGCAGCTTGAAGCCTGAGGTGAGGCAGAGAGGGTCTGGTCCTCTAGGCCAGTCATAGAAGGAAGCACCCCCACCCAGCAGGAGGGGAGGGCGGAGGAGGAGGCCCCCTGGCCAGACCTCCAGCCCCACAAGCACCAGGGTCCCTCTGCCCCCTGGGGAGAGACTGGGGCCCAACGAAGAAAGGAAAGGCCAGAATGGGTGCCCAGCCTCTGCCCCACCTTCACAGAGGAGGGCGTCCCGCTGGAAGCAACTCTGGAGCAAGGAAGCTGGGAGTTGAACAAAGTGTGTCTGTCTCCCTGGAGCTCCAGATGCGCTCTGAGGGTCCCTTGGCCCGGGCAGGGAACCATGGCAACCGGCATCAACACCTTTGAATTTAGAACCTTCCCTCCAACTGCCGCCTGCAGCGGGTTCTTCCAGTGGGGTTGCCAGGCCCAGCTCAGGAAACGCCTGGGGACTTTGGGGGTGGAGCCAGGAGCAAGGCTGTGACCAGCATGATTCAACTCCAAAGGGAGTGCCGGCCATCCCGTTTAAAGGGGCCACGCTCCTTTTAGATGCCTTTCCTTCACTGGAAATAATGGCACCTCCTTTTGGGGCTCATAGAATTAGATCCCATGGTCCAATCTTTGTGAAACTTGGGGGGTTCTTTCTTTGAGGAGACTGACCAGATGCTGTGCTGAAAATCTGTTGCCTCTACCTCAAAAAACAGGCTCCCCAGATATCCATCGGCTGATTCTCCATTATACCCCATGAGGAAAGTCCCCCTAGGGTATAATGGAGTGCCCAGTGAACTTTCAGTGTCCCCTGCTTTCTGATAACCCTGCAGTGGGAGAGGGCCTCCAAACCAGGAGGTCCCCTGCCCACAACTGGGGATTGGCAACCCAAAGGCAAAGGCAGCATTTCCTGAATAAATGCCGGGGCAGGTCAGTTGCCCCGTTCTGATTCTGAAGCCTCTTGAAAGGGACAGGCGATGCTTTCTTGCCCACATTGTGCTTTGCAGAAGAATCCATCCCTTCGCCTTCCCTCCCTCCAAAGTGGGGTTGCCAAGTCTGGCTCAAAAAATACCTGGGAACTTTGGTTTTTTTTAAATGTAAAACAAATTTTATTTTTTTTGCAACATATTGAAATATATTTAACCATATACATACTTTAAAACCAATACATTACAAATTTCCTTCTCCCCTCAACCCTCAGTTTCCTGACTTCCGCCGGTGCTTAAAGTACTTAAAAAAGAAAGAAAGGTAAAATTCACAATTATAGAATCTTCACTTACACTTCTAGTTATCTTAACACAAAATAAACCAAGACTATGTAGTAAAAGTTATTAAAATTAACCTTCTATTTTTCTCATAATCTAACCACCTTTACAATTGCATATCAGATCAGAAAACCATATTAAAATCTTTATCTTCCCATTAAAAGTTCAGATACTATTATCAAAGACAACTAAGTGTCTCTTAACTTTCCATTGTTTTTCAACATATTCTTGAAATTTCTTCCAATCATCCTTAAATTTTTCTGAATTACAGTCTTTTAAGTTTCTAGTAAGTTTACCCATTTCACTCCAGTGTAACACTTTTAAGATCCAGTCCCATTTCTCTGGTATTTTATCTTGCTTCCACATTTGCGCATATAGTGTCCTTGCAGCTGAAAGCAAGTACCACAACAATGTCCTATCTTGTTTCGGAAAACTTTCCATTTGTAAGCCCACCAGAAAGGTATCTGGTGCTCTCTTGATGTCATAACCCAAAATTTTTTGAGTCATTTGCCAAAACCGTTTCACTTTATCACAAGTCCACCACTTATGGTAGAAAGAACCTTCATGTTTTTTACATTTCCAACACCTGTCTGATATTTGATTATTCATTTTTGCTAGTTTCTTAGGTGTCATATACCATCTGTACCACATTTTAAAACAATTCTCTTTTATGTTGTAACACGTCGATATTTTCATAGAGTTCTTCCATAGGTGTTCCCAAGTCTCCATTTGTATTTCTTTGTTCATATTTATTGCCCATTTTATCATTTGAGGTTTCACTACTTCATCTTCTGTAGACCATTTCAATAGTAACTTATAAAACCTTGAAATCAATTTTTCATCCTCACCCAACAGCATTTTTTCAAGAAATACCTGGGAACTTTGGAGGTGGAGCCAGGAGCAAGGGTGTGACAAACACAATTGAACTCCAGAAGGAGTTCTGGCCATCGTATTTAAAGGGACCGCACACCTTTTAAATGCCTTCCCTCCATTTGGAAATAATGAAGGATGAGGCACCTTCTTTTGGGGCTCATAGAATTGGACCCCCTGGTCCAATATATTTGAAATTTGGGGGGTGCTTTAAGCAAAGACAACAGATGCTATGCTGAAAATTTGGTGCCTCTTCCGCAAAACACAGCCCCCCGAGCCCCAGATATCCATGGATCGATTCTTCATTTATACCCTATATGGGAATCAATCTTCATAAAATATAATGGAGTGCCCAGCAAACATCCCCCCCTCCCCCACTTCCTGATGACCCTGAGGGGGGGGGTGGGCTCCAAACCAGGGGATCCCCTGCCCCCACTTGAGAATTGGCAACCCTATATCAGAGTGAGTCCAAATCTTCCGAGGCAGGAAGGGGGTGTTTGCTCTGTGGGCTGCCCATTAACGGGCAGGATGGGCTGGGCTTCTCTGGAGAAGGAGCTCCTCTCCTCTTCTGCTCCCAGCTGGGAGGGAGCTTCATCACGGATGGAGGAGGGCGAAGGGAGGCTCCACCCCCCCTCCTCCCCCCAACCACAGCTTCCTAGGATGGGCTTCCTTCCACCGCTGGTTATAGATCATTTCCCTGAGTCAGGTACGTGGGTCTGTGTTCGATTCTCTTTGTATTTGGCATGAGGACCATGTTTCTTTAAGCGGTAAAGAAAAGCTCCATGCATATGAATAGAAGCTCATTTCTGCCAAGAAGAAGACTCCTTTTAGCTCTTAGAGCAAGGGTGTCAAACTCATCCATTATGAGGGCGGGATCTGACATAAACGAGATCTTGTTGGGCCGGGCCATGTCTGGTTGGGCCGGGCCATGTGTGTATGTGTTTAAGATTAGGTAGCAACGATATCAACTTTATAAAGGAGAGAGCCTGGAAAAACAAGCTCTGCCTCCTCTCTCCCTTTTTTTTTCCCACAAGGGAGGAGCCTCAGCCA
This sequence comes from Heteronotia binoei, assembly GCF_032191835.1. NCBI lineage: Eukaryota > Metazoa > Chordata > Lepidosauria > Squamata > Gekkonidae > Heteronotia > Heteronotia binoei. Next base: position 6,569,150 of record NC_083226.1, on the reverse strand, counting down.
ATGGAGAAAAGAGAGGTTTTCCTCTGTAGCTCCTGTGCAATTGAGCAAGCCTTGCAAAGCAAGCTGTGAGGCAGAAGGAAGCAAGAGAGAAAGAGTTCTGTGCAGTTCTGGTCACCGCACCTCAAAAAGGATATTATAGCATTGGAGAAAGTCCAGAAAAGGGCGACTAGAATGATTAAAGGGCTGGAACACTTTCCCTATGAAGAAAGGTTGAAACGCTTGGGACTCTTTAGCTTGGAGAAACATTGACTGCGGGGTGACATGATAGAGGTTTACAAGATAATGCATGTGATGCATGGGATGGAGAAAGTAGAGAAAGAGGTACTTTTCTCCCTTTCTCACAATACAAGAACTCGTGGGCATTCGATGAAATTGCTGAGCAGACAGGTTAAAATGGATAAAAGGAAGAATTTCTTCACCCAAAGGGTAATTAACATGTGGAATTCACTGCCACAGGAGGTGGTGGCGGCCACAAGCATAGCCAGCTTCAAGAGGGGTTTAGATAGAAATATGGAGCAGAGGTCCATCAGTGGCTACTAGCCACAGTGTGTGTGTGTGTGTGTGTATAAATTTTTTGGCCACTGTGTGACACAGAGTGTTGGACTGGATGGGCCATTGGCCTGATCCAACATGGCTTCTCTTATGCTCTTATGTGACATAGAGTGTTGGACTGGATGGGCCATTGGCCTGATCCAACATGGCTTCTCTTATGTTCTTATGTGACATAGAATGTTGGACTGGATGGGCCACTGGCCTGATCCAACATGGCTTCTCTTATGTTCTTATGTGACATAGAGTGTTGGACTGGAAGGGGCATTGGCCTGATCCAACATGGCTTCTCTTATGTTCTTATGTGACACAGAGTGTTGGACTGGATGGGCCATTGGCCTGATCCAACATGGCTTCTCTTATGTGAAGAAAGCAGATGACAGGCAGTTGCTTGGGGGCTGATAGGAGCCCTCCAGGGGCCTGATTTGAGCCCCCGGGCTGCATGTTTGACACCCCTGTCTTAGAGAGTAAAGTAGGTTGATAATTTTGAGGTCAGAACTTCCCAACAGATAAAAAGTGGGTAACCTGGGAGGGGAGGAATATCGTTAACCTGCCTCTGTACATGTCCGCATTGTATGAATTGGATTTTTAATTCTATTTTAGGTTTAAACCGCAGCTACGTAGCTTTTAAAGCCATCTCTTCTTTTAAGATGTTCAGGAGCGTCAAAAAGGGTTGCCAGTCCCCAGATGGTGTTCCTTCAAATATGCTGGCTGTTTGGCCTAACACTTAATAGAAATTGCTAAGAGGATTGTTGCAGCTTGAAGAAGCTCCCGCGAAACAAGGGTTCGGTACGACCTTGTCGTTGGAAACTTGGATTATTGGCTGCATCTTTGGACAGACATTAAACATCTGGAGTATTACACCAGGATTTCATGGAATGAGATGGGAAGCTTTACCATAGGATGAAAAGAAAGACTCTTGGTGCTATTGCTTCCTTTCCTATTAAGGACTAAAAGTTATGGTTGTTTTGTAATTTATGAATTTGTTTACAAAGCGGTTGTGATGACAACCCTCATCTACGGCTCCGAATCGTGGGTTTTATACCGTCATCATCTGCGACTCCTTGAGCGCTTTCATCAGCGCTGCCTTCGCACCATCCTCAACATCCACTGGAGTGACTTTGTGACCAACACTGAAGTCCTCAAGAGGGCGGACGTTACAAGCATCGAGGCACTGCTGTTGAAGACGCAGCTGCGCTGGGCAGGGCATATTTCTAGGATGGAAAACCACCGCCTTCCCAAGATTGCTCTGTATGGCGAACTTTCCACCGGCCATCGAAATAGAGGGGCACCAAAGAAGAGGTACAAGGACTCCTTGAAGAAATCCTTTGGCACCTGTCGCAACAACCATCACCAGTGGTCTGACCTAGCCTCAGATCGTAAAGCATGGAGGCACACCATCCACCAGGCTGTCTCTTCCTTTGAGAACGCACGCATAGCTGGTCTTGAGGACAAAAGGAGACTGAGGAAGAATCGCACTGCTATAGCACCAACCCCAAATCAGACTTCTCCCTGCAGCCGCTGTGGCAGGATCTGCCTGTCCCGCATTGGTCTTGTCAGCCACCAGCGAGCCTGCAGCAGACGTGGACTACTGCACCCTTCTTAAATCTTCGTTCGCGAAGTCAAGCCGAGAGAGAGAGAGATGGTGGAATTTGTGTTTATTTTTGTTGACCTTGTATAATTTAATAATAGAAGCTGGTTTTCACGGTGGGTTATGTACCTTTGATTTTTTTAATCCCCAGGTGGAGGCAGGTCATCCCCCCCCCCCCCCGGTTTGGAAGCCCTCCCCCCGCTTCAGGGTCATCAGAAAGCAGGGCGGGAAGAGGGAGGGAAATGTCTGTTGGGGACGCCATTATTCCCTGTGGAGACTGATCCTGTTCTTATGGGGTCTCCCGTAAGCTCTTGGAGGATTGGCTGTATCAGGGGGGTGGAGCCTAATATGCAAAGGAGTTCTTGCCACAAAAGAAGCCCTAATGCTAAGTAGCATCTCTATCTGATCAAATTCTATGTCGCTCGATCTAGGTGGGCGGCCGTGTTGGTCTGCAGCAACAGCACAAAGCAGGAGTCCAGAGGCACCTTTAAGACCGAGAGAGTTTCCTTCAGAAGGTCCGTGTTCGAGTGCATGCGCACTTCATCAGGCAACGAAACGGGGTACAGTGAGCAGAGTTACATCTAGCTGGTGGGCAGTGATTAAGCATGCAAAATAGTACCGAGTCAGAATCCACAAAGGCCACAGAGGAGGAGGAAAAGGAGGGGGGGGGATAAGGAAGAGTCCTGTCCTGGGCTGGGTGGCCCAGGCTAGCCTGATCTCATCATGTCTCAGAAGCTGAGCAGAGTCAGCCCTGGTTAGTATTGGGATGAGAGACCCCCAAGGACGTCCAAGGTCACTACGCAGAGGCAGGCAACGAAGAACCACCTCTGAACAGCTGTTGCCTTGAAAAACCCTCTGCCAGGTCACCATCAACTGGTCTCAGCTTGACGGCTTTCTCCACCATCAGGCAGTGCTTCTCCTTTGCATTTTACAAAAAGTTATTGGAGCATTTGGAGTTATGAGAGCTAGTTTGGTGTAGTGGTGAAGTGCCCGGACTCTTATCTGGGAGAACCGGGTTTGATTCCCCACTCCTCCACTTGTACCTGCTGGAATGGCCTTGAGTCAGCCACAGCTCTCGCAGAGCTGTCCTTGAAAGGGCAGCTGCTGTGAGAGCTCTTTCAGCCCCACCTACCTCACAGGGTGTCTGTTTGTTTCATAGAGTTCTTCCATAAGTGTTCCCATGACTGCATCTGTATTTCTTTATTTATATTTATCGCCCATTTTATCATTTGTGATTTAACTACTTCATCTTCCGTAGACCATTGCAATAATAGTTTATATGTCTTTGAAATCAGCTTTTCATTTTCCCCAAGCAGCACTCCCTCCAGTTCTGTTTGTTCTTGTCTTATTCCATAGTTCTCAATGTCCTGTTCAAGCAAACTTCTTATTTGTTGCAATTGAAACCAATTGTATTTATATTGTATTTCTTCCAAGTCTATGGAACAAATCTGCCCTTTACGATCCTTCTGAAGATCTAGCACCGCCCCCAGCGAAACGAGGCTGGCTGGGAAAAGGGGAGTGGGGACTGATCTGGAAGCTGGAATCTCTGGGGGGGACCAAGTCTCCCTCACACACTCATTGCCAAGCGCTAGACATGCATTTTCTTCTCAGGTTCCTCAAAATCGTCAGTTCTATCATTATAATATGAGTCCCGTGGCACAGAGTGGTTAGCTGCAGTGCTGCAGTCCAAGCTCTGCTCACGAACTGAGTTCGATCCTGGCGGAAGCTGGGTTCAGGTAGCCAGCTCGAGGTTGACTCAGCCTTCCTTCCTCCCGAGGTCGGTCAAATGAGTCCCCAGCTTGCTGGGGGGAAGCGCAGATGACTAGGGAAGGCAACGGCAAACCACCCCGTAAAAAGTCTGCCATGAAAATGTTGTGAAAGCAACGTCACCCCAGAGTTGGAAACGACTGGTGCTTGCACAGGGGGCTACCTTTACCTTTATGTGTGCTGCACAGCCAGTTCATTACCTTAAGAAGTTTCTCAGTAGAAGAGAGAGAGAATTGTGGCCAAAGCCTCTACTGAGGTGGCATGGATGAGTTCCCCCTCATAAAGAGATGGATTTCCAGCCCGTTTCAACGCTTGGTTTGTGGAATTTATAGAACTGAAGCACCGTTTTACTGCATGGAGTCCTCAGCGTGAGTGACAACAGAATCTGAAAACAGCCACAAAAATACAGTAACAGTGTGACCAGAGAAACTGAAGTGTGGCATTCCACTAATTATGTTCGGTGTTCAGAAAATGCATTTGTCTATAACCACAGCAGCTGTGAAAGTGAAGCGTTCAGCTTCTGGTAGAGGGCAGAAAAGTAAATGGGAAAAGCCCTGGCCCCCAGAACCAGTTTGGTGTAGTGGTTAAGTGCGCAGACTCTTAACTGGGAGAGCTGGATTTGATTCCCCTCTTGTTATGCCAATAAAGCTGTGCTATTGGTTGATTGATTCCCCACTGCTCCACTTGCAGCTGCTGGAATGGCCTTGGGTCAGCCATAGCTCTTTCAGTTGTCCTTGAAAGGGCAGCTTCTGTGAGAGCTCTCTCAGCCCCACCCACCTCACAGGGTGTCTGTTGTGGTGGAAGAAGGTAAAGGAGGTTGTCGGACCACTCTGAGGTTTGGAAGGCAGGATATAAATCCAATATCTTCTCTCACAGCACATCCAGAAGAGCGATAGCAGTTTTTATGGACAGATATGCAGAACTTCCCCCATTTGGGTTGTTAAAGGCAAGATCCAGCTTCTCAAATTGGCCCCCAAACGACCTGATAGCCAGATTAAACAGTTGAAGGATGATCATGTGGGGTTTTGTCTTATCACAGAAGACCAAAAAAAAAAAGCCAGAAGCGAACCTCAGAAAGACCTGTTCTTTCACAAGCCACCCTCCAGGTTATCACGTTTTGTATTCAGATGGCTGTTGGCTCTAAGATCCAGGGCACCCAACCTTTTTTGAGCCCGAGGGCGCCTTCGGCATTCTGACACTGTAGCGGGCACTCAGAAATACACAATCAACTCTCTGTGTACCAAAAATTCAATAGAAATGAATTTAAATGCCACCAAATCCCCAAATGTAACTACAATTGTCACCATGTGTCACCATAGGACATAATAATGGGGAAAATACAAACTATGTATCCTTGCATGTGTATGTATCCTGAGACTTTGGCATTTTTGTCCACATAAGGCCATGATGGCGAACCTATGACACGCGTGTCACTGGTGACACGCGAGGCAATTTGGCTGACACACCGGAAACCAAGGAGCGTGGTGAGCCGTGAGTCCTTCAGAGGCTGCTGAGCCCGTCTCGGAGGAGCAGCAGCTGCTAAGGTGAAGGCGAGAAGAGGCGGCAGCAGCGCAGCGGGCCGCCGCCGCCTCTTTCCCCGGCTCCAGGCCGGGGGTGGGGGTGGGAGGGAAGGTTGGCCGACACTGCCAGCGCCTTGCCTTGACCTGGGGGTGGGAGGAGACAGCCTCCTGGCGCAACCCGTCCCCCACCCAAAGCAGAGGCAGCCAAACGCGCCTCCTTCTCCTCGCAACAGGGCCGAGCTTTGCAACCCCCTTTTCCCGCCCTCCCCGGGGCCTGAGGAAATAGGTGGGTACAGCAAGAAAGAAAAAAAGAGCATTGCAAAAAAAGAGGCAGGGGGGGGGAAGAAGTGACCTCCTCGGCAGGTCGCGGCTTTGCAATGCCGGGGCTTTGCAAATGCAGGAGCAAGGCAGGCGTGTTTTTTTCCGTTTGTTTGCACGGAGCGGCTGGGGGGGGGGAGGCAGAGATGGCATTGCAGCAGCGTGTGTGGGGTGCAATGCCCGAGGGGGCGTCGCTCTTGGGCCTGTTGTGGGGCTGCCCCCCCTCCTTTTCCTCCTCCTCCTCCACCCGGTCCTGTTTGTTTGTTTGTTTTTTTGCAACCAACATGATCTTTCTCACTTTGCTCTCTCGCTCTTTCTCATGGCCGCCTGCCGGAGGCGGGGTTTCAGATTTAATGGACAAGCTGCCCTTTTCAGCTTGGAAGAGGAGGAAGGGGGTGGGCGATGGGGGCTGTGTGTGGGTTGCAAAAGAGCAAGGGGAGGGGAGCATTGGGTCGCCCCCCTTCGCTTCCCTTGGCAAGCGCTGGAGGAGAAAAGGCGGGAAGAAAAAAAGATACACCCTTTCCCGCAGGGTTACCAATCCCCAGGTGGGGGCAGGGGATCCCCCTCTCCCCAAAATACCCCCCCCCAAGTTTCAAAACGATTGGACCAGGGGGCCCAATTCTATGAGCCGCAAAAGATGGTGCCCCTATCCTTCATTATTTCCTATGGAAGAAAGGCATTTTAAAAGGTGTGCTGTCCCTTTAAATGTGATGGCCAGAACTCCCTTGGAGTTCAATTATGCTTGTCAAACCCTTGTTCCTGGCTCCACCCCAATGTTTCCTGGCTCCACCCCCAAAGTCTCCTGGCTCCGCCCCCAAAGCCCCCAGATATTTCTTGAATTGGACTTGGCAACCCTCTTTCTTTATTGGGGCTGCAAATATCATCAAATTATTGATATTTCTTGAAGTGACATGGTGAAGTGACACGCGACCCGAGGAAGACTACACTTTTTCCCGATTTTCGACACACCAAGCTGAAAAGGTTAGCCATCACTGACATAAGGCAAAGATGCGGTGGAGGTAAGTAGGATTGAGAGACCACTCGTGATCACCCAGACGAGTCTGCTGAGAGAATCCGCCAAAGTGTTCCCACTCCTGGTAGGTGAATCCCAGTCTGGTAGATGCTGTTCTTGATGCTCCAGTTCCAAAGGGCAATGGACAGACGGCAAATACAGCTTGATCGTGTCCCCCCCACCCCATCCCTCATCTCTTGATATAAAAGACAATCGCTGTATTGTTCTATGTGATTTGGACAGGGCTTTTTTTGTAGCAGGAACTCCTTTGCACATTAAGCCACACCTCCTGATGTAGCCAATCCTCCACAAGCTTACAGGGCTCTTAGTACAGGGCCTACTGTAAGCTCCAGGAGGATTGGCTACCTCAGGGGTGTGTGGCCTAATATATAAAGGAGTTCCTGATACAAAAACCCTGGAGGTGGACATGACGATCCCTTAGAGCTGGAGGAAGGACTGTAATGACCTGTGTACACCAATCAATCCTAAGCAGTTGGTGTGGAATTTTCTCTTTCAGAGAGTCCCCAGGCCCCTGACCGTTTTGTCCTCTATGTGGGCTCCCCAACCCCACTTGGAGGCCTCTGTGGTGCCATTCGCAGTAGGAGGAGGCAGAAGAAAGGGCATCCCTTGAAGAAGGTTGGACTGATCGATCCACCACATCGGGGAGGGCAGGATCCGCTGGGGTACTGTGGGGGTCGTGTTTTGTGGTTGCCTGTGGGGGTGGAAGGCACGCACAAACCAAAGCTGCAGAGTCCTCGTTTGAAGCTTTGCAAACCTGATTACTGAGGTAGTAACCTGCATCTCAAGTAAAATGACAGTCCCCCACTCACCTGCCTAACTCAGTAAACCTTCCGGGGGATCCAGCCGCAAGGAGGCTTCTCCCTCCACTCCGTGCGGATCTGAAGCCCCCACAGTAGCAAATGCTGTAGTTTTCAGAGGAGGGGCGAGTGGCAGTGAGCAAAGGGGGCAGATTGGAGGCCCTGCAGTGGAGGGGGCGTGCAGAAGGAAGGGGGGGGGTTGAATGGAGTGGCCTGGCCTCCCCCCCCCCACTGTAACTACGGGCCTGACATGGAATCCTCTTGCCTGGGCATTACTGAAACCGCTGGACTTCCTGTCCCCCTTTTCAGGGTGCAGCAGGCAAAAAACCCCGTCCAGGCCAGGGACAATCCACAGGAGGGGAGGAAATTCCTACTCGGCCCCCAAACGGGCGACCAGTTTGTGCCCACCCTCAAATAACGGGCGGCAGGAGGGTGGTGGTCTCCATTGCTGGCGGTGAAGAGAGAGAAGGGGGGGGGGGAGGAATGACGCACAACACAAATGAAAACTGTATCAAAGTAGTTATTATAGAGCAAGATTACTATTGTAACAACAATCATTCATACATAAATGACAATAAAGAAAGTCCTAACAAGTCCTGCGTCAGTCTCTTCTTCATAGTCTCTTCTTCATGGTCCATATTGGGATAAACAGCTCCTGAGCGGTCTGAGGAATCCTGCCAGCAAGTCCTCCGGGAGTCCTTCATTCACAAGCAGGAGGAGAAGCAAAGGGACCGGTTTCGGTGTTTCAGCCTTCTTCAGCCAGAGGCTTGACTTGCCATTGGGCATATCAGTCATTTGCCTATCGGAGCACCAGTCCTTCCCAATCCTGGGACGAAAAGTTCCAACACTGGCCAGCTTGTGTTGCTCTCACAGAGGCTTCACCCCTTCCCCTCCCCAAAATCCACGCAGCCTCCCTGCTCTTTGGCTCTTCCTTCCCCTCCTTCTGGGCAAGCCGTGCTCCTTTCCCACAGCCAATCAGAGCCACGGATTCAGGAGCCCTCTCGACTGTCGATTTGGCTTTTCCACCTTCTCGCATCCTCCTCTCCTCTGCTCCTCCATCCGTCCATCTCTTTCTGCGGCTGCCTCTAATTGGAAATGTTGCATCTCCTCAGGCTCCTTCCAAAGTTGGGGGGGGCCCTTCCCTCCCAGAGCATCAGGCAGGAAAGAAGGCCACGAGGAGTTCCCTTTGGCCTCTGTTGATCGTCGGGGCAGGGAATACCCCACCCCAGAGCCCCTCCCCCAGCCTCCAATTTAAGACACTCACAGGGACAAATACATATATACCCACACATAAATATTTACAGATATACAAAGGAGAGCACTGAGGGGTCCTGCCCCGAGCTTTCCAAGGGTGGCTTTGACATCGCCTCCTAGGGTTGCCAGGCCCTCCTCAAAGGCGGGAGAAACCCCGCCCCGGGGACCCTCCCCCAGCCGCCAATCAGCTGGCCGGCAAGGGAACTGACTGGGAGGAAAAGGAGACCTAGGCCGGTGCTGCCAGCAACACAGTGACATCACTTCCTGAGTGCACTGGAAGTGACGTCGTCACCTGGCCGATGCTACGGGACACTCTGGTATTTGGGCAAAAGTGTATGGTAAAAATCACTCATACAGGGGGGCTTTTGCCAAACACCAGAGTGGCCGCATGGTGCCGTCCATGTGATGATGTTATATCGCCTAGACCTCCCTTTGGATCCCAGTAAGACCCCCCGCCCCCACCCCCCGTTGCCAGGGGGCCCTGGGAAGCCTAGGTGTTCCACCCAGATTGCCTTGGACTTCTCCAGGCGGCCGTCATACACCCTTGAGGATGCTGTTCTTCACGGAAAGAGAGGGGGGAGGGTTAGGGGGTTGCCTACTGAAGCCACCGGAGGCTGAGGTGGTAGAAAACCCGCAGCCTGATGCACTGCAGCCATCTTCCATCAAGGAAAGGATTTCTTGAGTAGGCTGCGGAGAAGTCTTCCTAGGTTGGGATTCTTTGGGCAAAGGGGAGACAGGGAAGACCAGCCCCGCAATGCATCTTCAACCCATCTCCAGACAGCGGTGTCCCAAGGGGTGGACTGGCCTTTAGACCCCGGGGAAGAGTCCTGATGGGCCGATGGCTGGCCACAGTCCCCAGCTAGGGCCATCCTGGCTGAAAGAGGACCATCACCCTAGGCAAGGCAGCTGGGAGTGCCCACTGCCACAATGGGGCAGAGAAGCCAGAACACTCTGAGTGGGCAGGTGTTCCCTGGCAAAGCCCCCAGACCTAGGAGAGGTGGACGAAAAGAAGGGCTGCTGCCCACTGAAGGGGGGGGAGGGCTGGCAGGTTCCGGCTGCCTTCTCCAGGGAGACGGAGTCAGGATGTCTCTGTCTGGGGGGACGGGATGTCTCTGGCTTTCCCCAGGGCTCTTAACTGCCAGTCCGCCCTGAGGACACCACTGCCTGGAGACAGCCCTCGGAGGGTGATGTTGACTTTTCCTCCATTATAAGAATCCGTACTTAGGAAGCCTTTTCCCTCGCAGTGCATCGTGCATGTACACCAGCTGGTCTTCAGCAGAACCCCAGAATAGAGAGAAGAGACAGATGGGGGGACAGAAAGACAGACAGACAGACATGTAAATATTTATAGAAAGAGAAGAGACAGATGGGGGGAGAGAAAGACAGACAGACGTGTAAATATTTACAGGAAGAGAAGAGACAGATGGGGGGACAGAAAGACAGACAGACGTGTAAATATTTACAGGAAGAGAATAGACAGATGGGGGGACAGAAAGACAGACATGTAAATATTTACAGGAAGAGAATAGACAGATGGGGGGACAGAAAGACAGACAGACATGTAAATATTTACAGGAGCGCACCGGGGGTGGAGTTTCTATCTCCTGTTAGGGTTGCCAAGCCCTCCCCACAGGCGGGGCAAACCCCGCCCCGGGGACCCTCCCCCAGCCGCCAATCAGCTGGCCAGCGGGGGGACTGACTGGGAGGAAAAGGAGGCCGAGGCCGGTGGTGCCAGGATGGAAGCGGCACTGTGCACTGGAAGTGATGTCATCACCTGGCCGATGCTGCGGGACACTCTGGTATTTGGGCAAAAGTGTATGGTAAAAATCACACATACAGGGGGGCTTTTGCCAAACACCAGAGTGCCTCCATGTCTCTGGCCACGTGATGAGATCACTTCTGGTGCACACCTGAGATGACATCACCTGGACCTCCCTTGTGATCCCAGTAAGACCCCCCGCCCCCACCCCCCGTTGTCAGGGGGTCTTGGCAACCCTAGATGTTCCACCCAGATGTTTTTAAATGGCTCCAAAATACTCCCCTGCTCCGCGATGCTTCCGCTGGGGGTCGCTTCCTCTCCTGAGCTCCAGTCCTAGCCCCGGTGGATAATGTTGCCTTGAGGGAGGTGATGATAGAGGTTTAGACATCTACAGAAGGGAGAGAAGGAGATGGAACTGGGACGGGTTTTTCATGAACTCACAGGTCGTCTTGCTGATTTTGCAGGGAGGTTCAGAGTGCATTCCGGGTACAGTCCAGTCACTACCCCCACCCCTCTACCCCCACAAGGTTTACCTTCTGCGGATGAGAAGCAGGCCCTGAAGACCCGCCGCAGCCGTGTCCAGAGGCTCCATCCGGGGGTGGGCCCTTCATCCAGAGCCTCCAGAAGGGCGATGGTGTTGGCGGCACAGTTGCGGACGGTTGGCTGCTCATCAGTTGACATCTTCCTGAGGGCTGAGAAGGAAAGGAAGGGAGCAGGAGTCAAGAGTCACGCAGTAAAAGAGAACCCAAGAGGGTCCCATTGGGAGGGCGGAAGGAGGCCTGAGGGCTTGGCAAACAGGGCTTCCTCTCCTAGCAGGGCTCACTTCCAGCACTGGAGCTGGGCTGGGAGGGAAAAGACAGGGAAGTCGGGTGGGAAAGAGGGCTGCTCCGGCTCCTGTCATCCACACTCCACCCCCCCCCCCGATGCCAAGAGCCCTTCCTTGGAAACACCAATGGGGGAGTGGCCTGGCTAAACCTGCAGGACTGCTGGTGTTGGGCTCTGAGCAGAAGAGAGGGGGAGAAAGCGGACGAGCTGACAGTCATTCTCATGGCAGTGTGGGATACTGGCTAGAGCACCAAACCATGTTCTGAGGAACTTGGGTTAAATCTCCAGAAGGGAGGGGAGAACTACATAGGCTGCTGCGACATTTTTCTAGGAGAGAGAAGGCCCCTGAGATCCTTCCGGGAGAGAGAAGCCCCTGAGATCCTTCCGGGAGAGAGAAGGCCCCTGAGATCCTTCCGGGAGAGAGAAGGCCCCTGAGATCCTTCCGGGAGAGAGAAGCCCCTGAGATCCTTCCGGGAGAGAGAAGGCCCCTGAGATCTTTCCTGGAGAGAGAAGGCCCCTGAGATCCTTTTGGGAGAGAGAAGGCCCCTGATATCCTTCCGGGAGAGAGAAGGGCCCTGAGTTCCTTCCAGGGTAGAGAGGGCTGCCTGAGGCTTCAGCCTAAAGCAGAGGCAAACTCACCCGCACCGATGATGTCCAACTTCTGTCTGTCCCTCGTCTCCTGCCCAACCAGGCCTAGGCAGAGAAAAGGACATGGTGTACAGTTGGATTTCTGTTCTTCTCATGGGTAGCAGGCAGATCCACAGGCTCTTACACCACTCCCTATTTGAGTCGGCGGAAGCAAGCGCCCTCCCTTGGGCCTTTCCCTGAGAGCACCCCACGGCCACAATCCAAAGCAGGGCAATTCTCTTGGTGCTGAATGGGGCTGCTGGCCACACAGATGTGGCCGGGTGACCTTCCCTTGGCAAGTTTTGTCCAGCCTAAAATCTCAGAGATCTTGCTTGCCTTTAAGAAAAGGAGGGGGAGGGCTCCTTCCTCAAGACCTGGGTGGGAGAGGGAGCTTCATTGTGCTTGTGGCTTCTGTGTCCCCTCGACAGAAGTCTCCTCTTGCTTCTCGGATGAGGAGCAAAGCCAGCTGGGCAGCTCTTGGCCCCGAGAGGGAAAAGGGAGGGCCTCATTCCCCAATTGGAGGCTCACCACAAGAACCTCCCCTCAGGCCAAAGGGAGGAGAAGGGACCCAGTTCTCCTGAGGAGGGAGGGGGCTGCCTCTGCTGCTCCTGATCAAAAGGTCAGAAACAGGGGGAAGACTTCTTCAACTCTGTTATTCAACTGGTTCCGTTTTTGAAAACTGAGCTGGAACGAAAATTGGACCCTCCTGAACCCAGGCAGAAAATTTATGGATGAGCCTGGGAAATGTCCCTCCTCCCAGGAACACTCATCTGCCCTCTCCACCAGTCCGAGGTGTCAGGACTGAACTCCTAAGCAAGAGCGGGGAAAGAACCGCATCATGTGGTTTGGGCCGGCCTATCCACTGGGCAGGCCTAGGTTGCTGCCTAGGGTGTGGGTCAGGGGAGGGTAGCGGATTAGGCCCTGCCTCCAGGACAATTCATATTGCCCTGGAGGAGAGGCCCCTTGGAGTCCAGAAGAGGCCGCATGCCGCCCAGCTTCTTCTGCAGTGCCCGCCCCACCCTGCCGCCTGCTGCCTTCCACCGGCCCTGCGTGGGCAAAGGCAGGGAGACGCGTGAGCCGCTGCGTCGCTCCGACTTCTGCTTCTGGAAGTCAGTGACGGCGCCGCAGTGCGTGCCCTCCCCACACTCTGCCTTTGCCCATGCGAGGCCAGCCATGGCAGCGAGGACAATGAGGGCGGAGGGGGGAGTGCCTCCATGGCCACATACAGAGTGCATGAATTTCACCATCTGCAGCCAGCACCCACTTCACAGGGATTATGGGGAAGGGCCTTCAGAAGATGCAAGCCCCCTAAGTCCAGGACGTCTCTGCTTACTGATCAAGAACCGGCCCTTTGGATCTCTCTTGCCGCTTGCAGAGAAAGATCTTCCTTTTAGGAAGACCTGGATGGAAAAGGAACATGTCGAATTACCAAGGATCCTGATTGCCGCCACCCTGATGTTGACTTGGGGGCTCCTCAGTTGATCCAGGATCTGCTGCAGGAAGCTGCACTGGGGGACTTTCCTGAACCGTTTTGCCTGGGAGAGAAGCCAGGAGGAACCAGGCAGTTAATCTCTGTGTTAGGAGATGCTCTTCTCCTCTCCCTCCCCTCTCCCTCCCCTCCCCTCCCCTCCCCTCTCCTCTCCCCTCCTCTCCCCTCCCTCTCCTGTCTCCCCTCCTCTCCTTTCCTCTCCTCTCTATCTCCTCTACCTCTTCTTCCCTCCCCTCTCCTCCCCTCCCCTCCCCTCCCCTCCCCTCTCCTCTCCCCTCCTCTCCTCTCCTCTCTATCTCCTCTACCTCTTCTTCCCTCCCCTCTCCTCCCCTCTCCTCCTCTTGCCTCTCCTCTCCTCACCTCCCCCTTCCCCTGACCATCTTCTGGACCTCTTTTTGGAGTCACTGAGAACAGGGACTCTATCCCTTTGAATGAGATCCCAAGACCAAGGGGGACTAGAGGCATGACATTCCTTCCAGGGATCTGCTTTCCTCCTCTTACCACCTCTTGTCAAACATCTGTTGTGGGCTTTGGAAACACTCCCAGATCCTGCTGGCCTCCATGGATGGGGCCAAAGGAGCTAGTCCCCAATCCCAGAGCAACAGTTTCTCCATCAGGCTACCGTGGGCATTCCAGGACATCCCAGGGCATTCGGCACAAAGCTCCTGGTGCTCTCACCCAGAAGGAGAAGCCTCAGGCAAGGCAGAGCAGGAAGACTTACGATGACAAGGCAGAGGGACCAGTCGTCCCTCGTCAGGAACAGCCCCTCCAGCTTCCTGTGCCCCAGGAGGACGGCGACTCTAGGCAGAGTGCCCCAACAAGCCTGCAGGAGGAGGGAAGGAGGGCAGGGCAAGAGTCAAACGTGGCACTTTCTCCCCTGGACAGTGGGAGGGGCAAGGAGGAGAGCCGTGGCCTCAGACTCCCGTCTCCCCTAGGGACACCCACGCTGCTCCCCCACGGAGGCTTGCTGCGCAGCTGCCCACCTGGATAACGTTGGGGCTGCCATCCTGCAGGTGCAGCAGAAGAGGCGCCAGGCTGCGGAGGGCGAGGTCCTTCAGGGCCCTCCTTGCTCCCCTCTCCATCATGGCCCCGAAGATGGTGATGGCGAAGGACCGGGCCTGGGAGGATTTCTGTGGGGGGACATGAAATCCAAAGGGACCTTTTCCTCACCAGCTCTGGGAAGGAACATTTCTGATTCCTTGTTGCAGTGGAGGGAAACCAGGTTGCAGACAGTGTGAATTTCCTCCCACCTTGGAGGTCAGCTCTGTCTGCCTCTCCAATCCCTGCAGGGATTTTGCCAGAAGACATCCCAGGGCATTTGCAGTTTTTGCCCCAAAGAAGATGCACTGCTTTCCAAATGGAGGCCACTCCCCGTCTACCAAGGAGCCTCAGGGGGACTCTTCTCTTTTCATGCTCCCCAGAGCCCTGCAAGGATGTCAGGTGGGGAGAGAGAGCAACTCGCCCAAGGCCATCGAGGATGCCTTCTTCAGGAGGGAGGAAGAGAGACCCCCTGCTCAGTGGGCCTGACTCCCGAGTAAGCCCGCCGAGCATCTCTGAGTGGAACCCTGCCCACTCCAGCCCAGCCCAGCCCAGCCCAGCGTTCCGGCCAGCAGCTCACTCCCCCTCTTCCTCCAGTCCCTCTCCCCCCCATTCCAGCTTGGAGCACCCATCCCTCTGCTCTCCTCCTGTCTGGGGCGTCAGTGAGGCTGCCTTGTTGACAGGGCTCACCCCGAAGCCCCAGGGAAGGGCAGGCAGACCCAGTGCCTGAACCCGCTTCCAGTCCTCTCTGAACGGCACTGTTGATGGGAGGCAACACCGAGAGGCAAGCCGTTTCACGTGCCCGATTCGGCATGCCCTCTCTCTCCCTCTTCAGCTGGGCACCCACCCTGCCCCTCCCACCTCACCCCTCTGGCCAGCAGGGTCTAACCCCAGCCCCGCGGGACGTACAGCGTCGAATACGGGGAGCATGCAGCCAGCCACATCCGCTGCCAGAGCTGGTCCGCAGATGTCCACTGAGCGGTGTAGCTGGCTGAGCAGCTTCTGGGCCTTCCGGTGGTCTGATTTCTGCAAGCTGCTCACGGCCTCTACCAGCAGAGGCAGCAGCTTCCGCACCTGAAGGAGATGAGACACGGTCGGCTCCCTGAAGCTGCCCTGCTGGGCTCTATGGCCAGAGGGGAACCTCAGACGAAGCTAACAAGCCCAACCAGGAAGAGGAGGAGGAGCAGATGGCATTGATACCCCCCCTTCCACTTGGAGTGTCCGAGCAGCTTCCCATCTCCTTCCCTTCCCCTCCCCACAACATGAGGACACCCTGTGAAGTTGGTGGAGCGGGAAGAGCTCTTGAGAGAAGTGCTCTTCGTACAACAGCTCCGAAAGAACTTGTGACTGACTCACGGTCACGCCAGCAGGTGCGTGTGGAGGAGTGGGGACTCCAGTCCAGTTCTCCCAGATCAGAGTCCGGGCCACAAACCCCTCCACCAAACTGGTTCTCCACCAGCCTCATGGCAAAGGTGGGCGGCAGGGGCACGACAGCACGGCCAAACTCTGGTTGAGCCTCTTCGCTTTCCAGGGGGGCTTTGCGGGAGAAGCTCCTGCTGGATCGTGGGCCAGAAGAGACGGAGATACAACATCCGGCACAACGAGGAGGAGGAGGAGGAAGCCCGTTTTCAGCCGCTTCCCAGCTGTGCCTGAGATGCCAGCTGTGGAGATGCCCCAGGAGTCGTTGCACGTGGGCCCCAGTGGGGACGGTGGAGGGAAGAGCAAGAGGAAAGCCCACTTCTGCCCCCAGCGGTCTGCTTGGGGGGCAAGACCTGAGCTCTTGGCCAGGCCAGGGAGGGGTGGGGTGGGGAATGAAAGGTGCCCCAAAGCGTGGGCGGGTGTGAGCGGCAAGGAGGGTCTCTCTCACCTGCAGGGGGTCCTCTGCCACGTTGAGTACACAATCCAGGGCCAGCGAATGCAGGGCAGCGGTGGACAGCTGTGCCTGGAGATGGCGGCAGGCGTCCTCTGTCAAGATGGTCACAGAGGGGCGGCGGAGGAGCTGAAAGGAGCCAGAGGAGAGATCTGCCATTTAATGCCCCGGAGAACGTGAGAAAAGGAGTCCTCACACCAGTCGTCCTCACACTCACACACACACACACACACACACAAAGATCCCCCCCAGTGGCCCCTGCCATCCCGTCCAGCCTGGGCTTCCCGCCCTCCAAGCAGGAGGTGACCCCCCCTCCACAGATGCACAATTTCCTCACGACCAGCAGGAGGCGCTGGAGGCTGCTGGAGACTTCCGGGAGGAACCAGAGCTCAGGGACTCCTGGGAAGAGACCGACCCGGCGGGGGCTCAGTCCCAGCTTCTCCCATCAAGCAAGAGCAGGAAAAACACATCGATGGCCTGGCGGCAGCCGGGGACCCTCCCTCCTTTGCAGGGGCTGCTCCTTTCACACAACACAGAAGAACAACAGGCTTCTCTCCCTCCCAAGATCTCCTCTCTCTTGGGCTTGGGAAAGGCCCTCCCCCAGATCCTTCTCCAAAGCCCACTCAACCGAGCAAGGCCCGGCCTGGGGACTGAGCAGGGAAGGACTTGGCTGGAGAATAGAAATGGGATGGTTCCTCTGGGGAGGTCTCCTCGAATCTTGAGCTTCTGGCCTTCTCCCCTTTCTGCTTCCAGGAGAGCCAGAGGGGTGAAAGGGAAGAGAGAGCTCTGCCCTGCGGCTGTCTTCGAGGAGAGGGAAAGGGAATCTGCCCCAAGGGTCCGGCCTCGCCTGAGAGCTGCACCTGGGGACCCCTGAGTTCCCCCCCAGCCCCTCGGCCCAGAAAGCTCACCTCTTCAAAGATGGTCATGGCGGTGGTCTTCAGATGCTGGTCATGACCGTTGAGAATGGCCATGACACAGCCCGCCATCTGCCGCTGCTCCTCCTTGTTGAGGTCAGTCATGGCTCTGCCAGGAGGAAAAGGACACTGACTGCCTTGTGGCTGAGGGGCAGCCGAGGCACTGAGGGAGGTCTGGAGTGAGAGGGCTGCCGGGCTGCACGGGGCCCCTTCCTTCTCCCCCCCCCACCCCCCACCTTCAAGTCACAAGATCCTGCCTGGGACCAAGCCAGGCCCTGTCTGCTCTGAAGGGCAGCAGGTCTCCAGATACAGTTGCCCGTCTGTCCTCAGGAGTCCCTGGAGGTCTGGAGGTGGGGGTTGGGGATGGAGCTCGGCAGGGATCCCACGCCCTAGAGGCTGCCTTCCAAACCTGTGTTTTCTCCCCAGGGGACCAGTGTAGTCTGGAGAACAGTTCTGATTCCTGGAGAACCCGGAGGCTGGCAACCCTATGAGGGTCTCCAGGAGAAACACCTTCCCCACCCCCACTTATGGCTTCCAAGGAAACGGCCAGCATGTCCAACTGCCCCGCCTCACTCCCTCTCTCCCCTGCAGGCCTGCCGGAGGGACTCAGCCCCAGCACTCCTTCCTTACCGGAAGAGGAGAGACACGCCACGGTGGAATCTGTCTGCGTGGCCCAAGAGCTCCCAGATGGTGCTGTCCTGGGGAAGGACCTCAGGTCTGAACTGCTCCAGAAGCCGCTGGAGGGTCCCCGCAGATGACCTGGGAGCAGAACCAAACCTCTCTTCGTGATCCCAGGCCTCTCCCATCTCGTAGCAGGGATGGGGAGGAACGTTGGTTCTGTTGCTACATCACTTCGGGGGGGGGGGGGGGGAAGACCCAGAGGGGGACTTTAGGAATCCCTGGAAAGAGGCTTCCCCCAGAAGCGACACGGAGATGTAGACACAGCGACGTGGCCCCAGTTCACAGCCCTCCCCCCGTTTGCGAGGCTTTGCTGCAAGACAGCCCTAGAAGGACTCACCTGGCCAGCATCTCGGCTTCAGCCGGGGCACTCTCCAGCGTGTGGCTCGGAGTGGCCTCCTGGACCTCTCGATGGAGGTGAGACATCCAGAAGACCCAGCTCAGGCAAGCAGCCCCCCACTGTTCTTTCAGAAGGAGGCGCACGCCTCCCAAGTGGGGCTGCTCGAGGAGTGTTGGGAAGACGTGGGCGGCCTGGAAAGAAGAGGGCTGTCAGTCGGGGTCCTCTGGTCCGCTGGGCGGCGGGGGGGGGGAGGCTGGGAATCTCTCCCACCCCAGAGCGAATGCTCCTCAGAGGCTCGGAAGGCAGCAGAAGGAGGAGGAAAGGGGGAGGGAGAGAGCAGAGTGAGGAGTCTGCTGGATCTACAAGGGACAGGGGTCTACTATGGGGGCAGACGACCTTCGTATCAGCCAGGGTGCTCAAGTCGCTTGCAGTGTAGAAGGAGGTCTGCTGAAACCTTTTCCATTGAGACGGGAATCCGGCAGGGATGGTTCTCTGCAGCCTTCTGGTTGAAATTATGCTGAAAGGATTTATCCGGTTCCCTGGTCCAAAACTGCCACCCTCCCCATCAAGCCAGCCTCCAGATCCCACTCTTCTTCTATGCGGATGCTGCAGTTCTGCTGTCCCGCTCTCGCATTGGACTTCCAAGACTATGGAACAAATCTGTCCTTCATGACCCTTCTGGAGCTCTAGAGCTGGCAGAGGACCCCTCCCTGCCCCCAGCAAAAGGGAACTGATGGGGAAAGGGGGTGGGACCCTCTTCTCGAAGCTGGAATCTCCGGGGGGGGGGGGACACTGACCGCCAAGCGCAGGATGGAAATCTGCTCCGCTGAGAGGAGTGGCTTGAGCGGCCGTCCCTGCAAACAGACCATCAGATGACACAGGACTCCCTCCACGTGGCAGGGCCGGTCCACCAGCATCCCCCACAAGGTGGCCGCCGAGCTGTGAATGGAGACAAGGAGGAGATGAGCCCCGGCTCGCAAGCAGGGCGGACACACGGCAGGGTACAACGGCCCTCCCTCCCTCCCTCCTTCAAGGGTGCTGCTGCCCAGGTCCCCTTTCCAAAAGCAAGGATCGGAGCCTCGTTTGCAGACATCCAGACCAGGTATTGCCAGGGGGTCAGCAAGCAGGCTGGCTAGTGCCACAGCTCATGAACAGAACACCCGAGGCACGTGCTTGTGCCCGTCTTATTCCGGGGCATCTCTGGTGCGAGAGACCAAAGTGCTGCCAGTTCAATTGGCAAAATGGGCCAGTGTCCTCTTGGCCCAGGGAAGGGGCTTCCGATATGGAGCTCAGGGACGCAGGCAAGCAACTTCTGAGGTGGACAGGGGAGGGGCCGTAGCTCACCAGGCCAGTGGCGGGGTGCTGACGGTGGCACCCCCTATTGATTCTGCAGCACCCCCAATAGAGTGGGAAGGGGGTGCGGAGGCTGCCCGTACCAGGCAGAAGCCCCCACCAATCCCTACGAGCCCCTTTCGGCTCGGTTTCCCCAGAGGGGGACATCCGGGTAGCGAGCCCGGAGAAGCGGCTCTCCATGGGCAGGACGGAGCCACAGGCCTGCTCATGCAGTGGGAGCAAACTTGACCCAAGGAGCCAGGCAAGAAGGCTTGGGACACGTGGGCTGCTGCTCTCCCTTCCCGTATCTGGGTGTTGCATGAGGCGGGTCTGGCCTAGTCCCCTGCCCGCCCGGATCAGGGCCGTCTGGCAAACTTTGAGCTGCTCACCACAGGGCCAGGACAGTTTTTG
Source organism: Heteronotia binoei (assembly GCF_032191835.1). Lineage (NCBI taxonomy): Eukaryota > Metazoa > Chordata > Lepidosauria > Squamata > Gekkonidae > Heteronotia > Heteronotia binoei. Next base: position 6,549,038 of record NC_083226.1, on the reverse strand, counting down.
CTTCCCTGACGGGGAAGGTGTGGAGAACATCTCCTTGGGTGAAGCCCCCAGACCAGGACCTTCCCCTTCTATAGCTCAGGTTTGACCACCCAGCGGAAGCTGCTCCCAAGACAGAAGGGAATCCCAGCAACGTGGCCAGAACCACACAAACAGCCACGGGGAGGCCTCCGCGCAGAAACGAAGCCCACAGGGGCCACGTGGCGATCGAAGCACTGCCGTGCTCCTTGGGAAGCAAAGAGGACGTGGCAGGAGGACCCTCTGGAGAAGATATGGGGCTTTCCGAGGCGCTGGAGGATTGCTGGGTTGTACCTGTCACACTGGGGGGAGCAGCCCAGCAGAGTGTAGACCACCTCGCTCCCTCGATGGTCTTGGAGCAGGTGGAGGATGCCTCTGATGTCGTCATGGGTGAAGCGGTGGTGGAAGGAGTCCAGATGGGCATGCAGGAAACCCACGATCTCACACACCTGGAGGGAAAGCCCAGAGACAGCTGCAGGATCAGAAGAGCTCACTGAGCGCCCTTCTTCTCCAGGATGGTCTTCCCTGGATGATCACTTGCTTCAGAGCACAATTCCAAGTGCTGCTGAGCTCTGGAGGGCCTGGGAGGAGAGTCCTTCAGGACTGCTTCCTTCCTCCCAGGTGAGGCCTTGGGCAGAGGTCCTCCTTAGGGCACCCCCCCACCCCCGAGGGTCAGGCATGCAGTGGAGGGATCACCCGTTACTGGGCCATTTCCACAGCAGAAGCTGGTTGGCTCCATTCCTCCACACACGGGTTTTCAGTCTTCATTTTAAGGGTCTGAAGAAAAGCATTCCTTTTCCCCCAGGCCTCGGCTTGAAGGGCTTCTGGTGGGAGACGACGTCTTTCCTCTGAGAGCTTCGATTGGGGGTTGGCCATGGAGAAGGGCGGGGTTACTACGCATTACTTTAAGCAGCTTTTCAAGGTGGATTTACTCGTCTGTTCCCTTAGGGAGTTCCCGCATAAGCCACAGAGGTCGTTTTGTTAAAACGGAAAGCCTCCAGAAAGAAGGCTCACTGGAGGGACCCTTGATCAGCCTCCAGGTCACAAGGACCCCTGGGAGACAGCTCTCCTGGGGGGAAGGGCATCTCCTCTGGATCCTCGTCTTGGGCCACTGTGGGGCAGTTCCAAGGGTCGTGTGGGTCAGGTGCCCTTGAGGGCAGCTTGGCCGACGCCTCCAGAATGCCAGGTGAGATGAAGAAGCTCCCGGGGAAGGAACCAGGAGGAGAACCGCCCACGGTCCCCAGAAGGGGGGAAAGCCTCTCTCTCAGCAAGTGCTCCAAGCTGCTCACCTTCCTCACGGTGACGGAGGGGAACGCTCGCAGCGCTTTTTCTACGCAGACAGCGGCGTGGGTGCTGAGGGTGTTGGTCCTGACGAGACCACCGAGGGTGGTGAGATATACGCCTGAGATCTCCTCCGGGCTGAGGACCTCCTTGAAGAGCTGCAATGGAATGGGAGAGGGAAGGATGGAGGGAGCAGGAAGCTCGGCTGAGGCGTGCAGAAGGCTCCCCAAAGGAGGACCTTCCAGCTAGTGGCATCAGGGCCTGGCTTGGGTGGAGGCTCCCATCTCCTCTCCCCCTTTCCTAGGCTAGCTCTTGGGCTCCAGGAGCCAGGAGATCTGGGCTTCTTCTGGACTGCTACAGGGGAATCCCAATGAATATGAGTGCCTCCTGTCACATCTGTATCCTGCCCCTCCTCAAGGCAGGGCCTTTGCCCAGAACCCCATCTGATCCCTATGAAGAAGGAGACTTTCCAAGGGAGAGATTTGCTCAAGGACAGCCAGAGAACTGCTCTGCTGCACAGACATGGCTCTCCGAGGCTCCCTCCTTCCAGGAGGGCAGGTGGGACCAGCGTACCTCCAGCACGGTCTCTCCCCCATATATGCTCTGGAGAGCCTTGTGCTCTGCAGACCAGCACCTACTGGTAGTCCCTGGCCCAAGAGACGTCCGCTCAGCCTCGATCGGGGCTGGGGCTCTTTCTGGCCTGGCCCTGGCCTGGTGGAACACCCTCCCCAAACAGAGCCGTTCTGCCCAGCCTTTGGTTGAGGGCACAGGTGTCTCTACCGCCTCGGCCTCCCCTGCCTTAGAGATGCTTCCACCCCCTTCCAAGGAGGAGACGACGGGAGCCAGGGGGCATGAGATCCGCTGCCAGCTCCCATTGGCTGCAGGGATTCCGGCTGCCGCCCAAGGAGCGGGGGAGGCGTGTCCCCACCCTGGGGCCTGAGATCTCGCCAGGCAGGGAATCTGATGGGCAAAGCAACATCTCCACGGATGACCTGAGGTGCTTCCTGGTCTCCACAGCACTTTTTTGGGGGAGGGGGGATAATTACCAGGGTGATGGCGCCAGGCTTCCTCAAGGGGTCCTCGCTCTCGTCTTCCTCACCTTCCCCCTCTCTCCGCAGCAACCGAGCCAGAGTCTCTCGCTCCGCCTTGTTCTTTCCTGGAAGGGGCACAGCCAGCTCTGAGCAAGGCTTGCAGCCGCCAAGGGTTCTGCTTCTGGGAGCTCAGGGGAGGGCAGGGGGGCTTCTCGGAAGCACCCATGCTGCCACAGAAGAGCACTCAGGAGCAAGCCAAGCTCCCACAACTCCCTTCTCTCCATAGACGCACAGAGAGAAGCCACACGAAAAATGCATCCTGGGAAACTTTGTCTCTATGTCTACGAGTCAGGGCCAGTTCCAAGCTTTGGGGGGCCCCGGTCAGAAACTTCCCAGGATCCCCTCCATGCCCAACACAAGGTCTACCTTCCTGCCTGCCCCCCAAGTGCCCCCCGTGACTCTGCCCCCCCAAGCCCTTCCACCACCTGCCGTCACAGGGATCGACCCCCGTGGGTGCAGCTAGGAGTGCCACTGCCAGGGCCCCTGGAACGCTGATGCCCCGGGCCCCACTCGCGGGCCCTTCTCCTTCCTCTTACCGCGACATCGGGCAGCGAAGGCGTAGAGGTGTCCCAGGCCTTCTGCTGCCCAATACTCCACCATCGCACTGCAGTCATAGAGACAGAGTGTCAGGCATCCCACTAGCTGGCCCATCACTGGGAATTCTGCCGTGGCCTAAAAGGAAGGAAAGCAGAACAGGAGTGGATGGAGGGACACAGGAATGCCGGGACAGAAGAGGGGGCAGGGTGGGTGGTCTAAAGAGGGGCTGACGCATCCGTTGTGCTTCTGTGTGCAGCTCCCTCGTCCACGACACCACCCTGAGCAAAATGGCCTGGATTACTGCAGGCAGGCTGCGAGTGGAGGGAGGGCTGCATCCTGCACAGGGAGGGACACACACCGACCCACAATCCCTTGGGGTCACCAGCAAGAAACAGAGGGAATGACTAGCAAACCCTCAACTGCGCTGCTTCCCTTTCAGACACGGTTGGGGGGGGGGGACAGCTCCTGCCAACAGTGTCCTCTCGGGGAAACAGGGGTGTTTGGGGTGGAAGGAAGGGGCTGTGATAGGAGAGGGCATTCTCTAAGTGTGTGAAAGCAGCTGATGTCATGAGGAAAAGGGGAAAGGAGCACAGGGGAATGAGGGGCTGAACCATGGATCATCCTTGAGGTGAAAGCAGCCCCCTTGACATTCCTCAGGGAAGATGGATCGAGAGAGGAGAAACTGGAGGAGCACACAGTGGGGCAGGGAAAGGGGGCTGATGATCCTGTCCTGGTCATGGGTGACCGGAATGACATTCGGTCCTATCTGCCTAGCCCCGCCCCTTCATCAGCATAGCTCCTCCCTGGAGGCCATTTTTGGAGAGTCACTGGAATCTCCTGCCTTCTGCAAAAGCGGCTGGGGCTGCAGCAGGGGGGAGGAATGGAACTTCCTTCACAGAAAGCCCCTCCCCGCAAGATCTGTCGGCAGCCGCAGCAGGAAGAAAAGGCAGGCACCAATACCGGACTTGCTCCCCCTTTTAAGGGCTAAGAATCGTCTGGCATCAGCCCCCCCCCCCCAATCTGTATCAAGGGTCTCCAGCCTCACCTCCCTGCTCTGAATTCCAGTTGTGAAGACCCAAAGGGTGTTTGGGGCAGGGATCTGGCCCCACATGTTGCCAGGAGGCCTCCCCTCGCAGCGAGGGGGGACTGGAGTGCCTGGGGGAAGGCAAACCAGCAGGGGTGTCGAGTCCATCACTCACTTGGTAGAGAACTCTTGCGGCACTGCAGATCCTGGCGAGGACTTCAGCCGTTCTTTTCCGCCCGGTGGCGTTGCTGGACCCCATCCACGGCATCAGGACCTGAGAAGAAGGAGCCAACAAGGCCTGTCAGGGCAAACACCAAGAGTGTGCCCCAACAGGCTCCCCTGAACGTTCCCCAAAAGCATTTCCAGCCCCACCTCTCACCGCTTGCCTTCCCAACCCGTTAGGCCCCGTTCAAAGGATCTGAGTGCTGAGAAAAGAACTTTCTCTGCTGGAAGCCCTCAAGCTTCGCTGCCAGCCACACTAGACGCCACTGGGCTGGGTGGACTGGGAGGGGAGTCTGAAAAGAGGGTGTTCCTATGGCCCCAGCCACATGGCCCTCATGCCCTGAGAAACCAGCAGCATTCAGGTTCCAGCAGGGGTGGCCTCAGTGATCCTGGCCCCGGGCTCAAGTCAAGGATGAGGCCCCCAAACACTGATAGGGCAGAAGGAGACCTCCCCAGCTTCCCTCTGTCCCTGCTGCACCCCTCCTAAAGGGGCAGCACTGGTGGCTTTGCCAGGATGTGGCCATGGGTGGTAGGGGTTCCCCCCCAGTCTCGGTTCCTGTTGCTGCCCCTCGAGGCACGGCATCAACAGAGAGAGCAGCAGATGGCAACCAGGGCAGCTCTCTGCATGTGGCCGAGGGTCCCAGTCTGTTCCCTGACCCAGCCTGGGTCCCTGGTCAGCTGCCCCGTTTGCCCCATACTGAAGTCTGTCCCTTAAAACCTCGGAATTCTCCACTGGTGAGGAAGAGATGACCCCACCCAACGGCTCTGCTGGGACTCAGGCAGCGCCGGCCCAAGGGTGTGTGGTGCCCCAGGCAGGCTGCCTGCCCACCGCCCGCACCCCCACCAGAATGGAGGGGGAGCGAAGTCTCCTCCCGCGAGCTCTTCCAAGGAGTAAATGCTGCACCAGCTGCATCAAAGGTTGTAAGGCCCAGGCGTGGCGCACTCTGAGGAGGAGGGGGCGCGGCAAAGGGCGGGCAGGGGGGCAGCGAGCTGGCCTCGACGCTCTGATCGCGCGGGGGCGGGGGAAGCACAAAGGAAGGGAGGGGCGGCAGCAGGGGGGAGGCAGGCAAACTAGGGATTTGCCATAGGCACCGGGAGGGGGGGGAGCCCAATTCAGTGCCGCCACCTCCTGGCACCCTAGGGAAGTGCCTAGTTTGCCTAGTGGGCGAGCCGGCCCTGCTCATAGGACCAGCATTGCAAAACTCAGGAGAGAGGGAGTCTACAGTCAGGAGGAGGACTAGGGAAGACTCCATGAAAAGGCTGGCTGGATTCAGCCCCTGATCTGAGAAGGTGTCAGGTGACAGCACAAACTGACGGGTCAACAAGGACTTTGGAGCACCTCGCCTTGGGAGACCTGTCACTCGCTCCGGAACGAGGAAGGGAGGACTCTCCTGCTCTCAAGGGGATTGTTGAACTGAAGAAGGAATGGGCCGTCGACATCGGGATGTGCTGCATGGTGCCTTGTAAGCAGTGGCGTCCCCAGGGAGCCAAGTGCATCTCTCCCTTTGCTACCGGAGGACTGTTTGCTTTTCAGTGACTTTGTCTGCACAGTCTTCAGTTCCTCCGTACACCAGATCTATCCTTTCTTTTGCTCTTCCCTTGAGATTTACTACCTTGTATTTCTATCAGGATTCCAGCTCAATTGCTTGGATTTCTTTCCGTTAAGCTGCAGAGCTTGAGCCTTCCTCACTTGCCCTACGCTTGCCTGCTGAGGCACCATAAGGCCCTCCTTTTCATTCGCAGCTTTCCCTTGGCTAATGCCTGAGGGTCACCTGGCATCTCCCTCCAGCAAGTCTTCTGCAGCTGGCGCTGCTCAAGGGGCTCCACGACTCACCTCGACTACCCGGATGAGAAGGTCCGAGGGCACAAAACAGAAGCCGTCGATGTCTGCGGCCTCGCAGAGGATCTCTACCTGCTCCAGAAACTGTATCTTGTGAGCAGTGTCCTAAAGGCAAACCGAGGGAAGAATGAAATGGCCCCTTCTAGAGTCTGACCAGGGTACTGACCTGACAACCTTCAGAACTGCCATAGGGCTGCCAGGCCCACCCTGGCCCACTGGTGGGGAAGGGGGGATGTTGAGAAACCTCTAGAGATTTGGGGGTGGAGCCTGAGGAGGACAGGGCCCACAGTGGGGTACCAGGCCCTAGAGTCCACCCTCCAAAGCATCCCTCTTCTCCGGGATGAGATAGTCTGGAGAGGAGCTGTAATTCTTGGGGATCCCCAAGGCCCACCTGGAGGCTGGTCTGCCTAAGGGGCCTGGGTGTTGCATCCAGAGTCTGCTTCTGGGAAGCTCTGAAGCAGGGGCTGAAGACAACCTAACCCTGAGGGGGCGCAGTGGCGTGAGTGAAGGGGAACCCCTGGAGGTCCGCCAGAAAACTCTTGCTGGCCATTGGGTTCTGACACACGTTTCTGAGGGGTCTTCCCCCTTCTGTCTCTCCCCGATTCCTGGCTCCTTCTTCAGCCATCCCTCCTCGAGGAGAGGACTATGTGGAACCTCCAGTCTAAACGTCTCCAGAATGCATAGAAGGAGGCCAAGAATGTGAATACCTCCTTGACGTTGACAACAAAGGAGCGGACAAAGCTCAGCGCCTCACTCTCAAGAGTCAGATCTTCTACTCTTGTCACGGCATCTAATACAGACACAAAACAGTTATGAGTCTTAGCGGCAAGGGAAGAAGGGAAAAAGAACAAACGGGCCCTGTCTCTGCTGGAAACTCCAAAAGGCTTGGAAAGACCCACTTATTACTCACCCGAGTCTCTTTCTCCCCCCACTCCCCTATTTGACTTATATTGGCCATCCACCACTTTAACTCTCGAGGCTTCCTTGCACCAGAGAGGGCTGAGAGAGGTCTGCAGATCCTCTCCCATTGCAGAGCACCCTCTTCCCCGTCTCTGTCACAGCCTGGCAGTTCGGGCAAGAGAGCGCTCTTGGAGGAATGTGGTGCTTCCCAGCCAGGACAGCCTCCCCCATTCACACAAGCCTTGGGGCAGAGGATGTTTTCTGCCTGCCGGTGACAGTCTGGGCTGCAGGAGCTTTGCCGAGGTTCAAGACAGGAGGGGGACTCACCTTCTAGAGAGGGGCAAGGCGCCGGTGGAACAGGCACCTCTTCTACTTTCTCTCCCCAGGCAAAGAAGGGGATAGGACTGGGCATCTCGTCTTCCTCAGGTATATCTGGAAGAGGCAGGGGAGGAGGGTTCAGGGGGCTGTTCCAGGAGAGGAGGCAGGGTCACCCAGCCAGCCCTCAGTCCCTCTGCCCGCAGAGCACCTTCCCGTCTCACCCATCGTCCAAAGAGCTCAGGGGACAGACAGACATCATTCTCCCTCTCCCTCTGGGCTCCTCAAGACAGCCCTGTCCGATTGGCTGGGGGAGAGAGAGAATGACCGGCCCAAAGACCCTCAGTCCCTGTCCTGGCAGAATGGGGGTCTGATCCTGGAGCACCCGCCTCACATTACCCAGTGGAAGGGCACTTCAGAGACCAACGGATTAAGGCCTTAAAGTCCATTTTAACCATCAGATGGAAGTTCCAGCGGACTCTTGGTCAGGTCTGAAGCCCTTGGTTCCTTCTTCTGAACTCCCCCTCCCCCATACATACAGATACCCCTCGGTTCATTCAAATGTCCCGTCCCTTTGACGTAGCTCAGTGGAGTGATCCAATTGATACCATAGGGGCATCTAGAGGGCCTGCTTTCAAGGGCTCAGAACCAGAACCAATGTCTCATTTAATTAGGCTGCAAGCAATGTTTCCTCTAAGCTGCAGAGTCTTGTGAGAATTTGTGATCTACTGGCATTAAAGTTGTGAGCGACTGCATAAATCCTTGTGCTCTGGGATCATCCTTCCTGAGCCAAGACAAAAACGTGTGAGCTGGAGGCTAAAAATCTGTGAGCCAGTTCACCCTAGCTCAGCTTAGAGGGAACCCTGCTTGCAAGGCTCCTGAGAGGCAGAGGCTCCAACTGGGCTCTGGGGTCCTTCTGGACCAAGGGGAAGGAAGCACAGCTGCTCTCTGAGGAACAGAAACCTCCCCCCCACCCCCCACTACCATCATGGGCCCTCAAAGGGCAGCAGGAGCAGCGGAAGGAGGGGAGGTTGGAGGCCCTGCGGCCGGATCCCAAGCCCAAGAAATGTGAGTGTTCCAAGGACGTGGACTTTGACCCCTGGGGAGAGAAACTGGGGCCCAGAGCTTCAGAAATGGTACCCAGGCCTTAAGGGTGTGGGGTGTCCCTCCAGTAACACCCATGAGCAGGGAAGACAGAAGCTGAAGCAGGCGGGGTCTGCCCCTTTTGATCTCTGGACGGGCTCTGAGGGTCTGGGAGCCCTGGGCAGGGAACCATGGCAACCGGCATCAACACTTCTAAATTTAGAACCTTCCCTCCAACTGCACCAAGTTCTCCAGAAGGAGGACAAAGACATCCCCACATCAGTCCCCCAACAGGGGTCTCAGGTTGCCAGATTTTGGACGGGTCCCTCCAGATGTCCCTTTGTGATCAGTCTGATCTGCAGCATTTCTCAGGGGGAGTTCTCCCCCCCCCCCCACACACAATTTTTTTAAAAAATGAAGACATAACTATTATTATCAAAATCTTCTCAACAGACAAAACAAAACAACAGAGGGACAGCACTATGTCCATGAAGGGGACAGCAAGGTCTCTCCAGCAGCTTAAAAGTCAATACAAGATAAATCGGAAATAGAGCATGGTAGTTGTCAATATATCAAACCATCTTACATTGCTTTTAACAGTGAAGAGCAGGCATGCCCAGAAATGCATAGCTACTCAGTGCTTATATACATCAGGCAAGTCAAAGGTCAATAAGATCATGATAAAATTTTGTTTTGGGGGAGATCATTTTTAGGCAAAGAAGAAATTATTGGGAACCGAAGGGCAGTTCTGGGGGAAGTTCTTGAGTGCCAGGAAAAGCTCTGGCTTCCCCTTTCTGCACCCGAAACTTCTGGTGAAGGGACAGGACACTAGGGGTGCCAACTCCAGGTCGGCAAATTCCTGGAGACTGCGGGTGGAGTCTGGGGAGAGCAGGGTTTGGAGAAGGGAAGGACCTTTGTGGGAATTAATATCAGCCTCCGAAAGAGCCATTTTCTGTAGGGCAACCTGGGGTGTTTTTTTTGAAGACCAGCTGTAATTCAAGGAGATCTCCTGTCCCTTCCACCTGGAGGTTGGCAAGCCAAGCTCCATCCCTGCAGCTTGAAGCCTGAGGTGAGGCAGAGAGGGTCTGGTCCTCTGGGCCGGGCGAGAAGGAAGCACCCCCACCCAGCAGGAGGGGAGGGCGGAGGAGGAGGCCCCCTGGCCAGAGCTCCAGCCCCCCAAGCACCAGGGTCCCTCTGCCCCCTGGGGAGAGACTGGGGCCCAACGAAGAAAGGAAAGGCCCGAATGGGTGCCCAGCCTCTGCCCCACCTTCACAAAGGAGGGCGTCCCGCTGGAAGCAACTCTGGAGCAAGGAAGCTGGGAGTTGGAACAAACTGTGTCTGTCTCCCTGGAGCTCCAGATGCGCTCTGAGGGTCCGTTGGCCCGGGCAGGGAACCATGGCAACCGGCATCAACACCTTTGAATTTAGAACCTTCCCTCCAACTGCCGCCTGCAGCGGGTTCTTCCAGTGGGGTTGCCAGGCCCAGCTCAGGAAACGCCTGGGGACTTTGGGGGTGGAGCCAGGAGCAAGGCTGTGACCAGCATGATTCAACTCCAAAGGGAGTGCCGGCCATCCCATTTAAAGGGCCCACGCTCCTTTTAGATGCCTTTCCTTCACTGGAAATAATGGCACCTCCTTTTGGGGCTCATAGAATTAGATCCCATGGTCCAATCTTTGTGAAACTTGGGGGGTTCTTTCTTTGAGGAGACTTACCAGATGCTGTGCTGAAAATCTGTTGCCTCTATCTCAAAAAACAGGCACCACAGAGCCCCAGAGATCCATCAACTGATTCTCCATTATACCCCGTGAGGAAAGTCCCCCTAGGGTATAATGGAGTGCCCAGTGAACTTTCAACGTCCCCTGCTTTCTGATAACCCTGCAGTGGGAGAGGGCTTCCGAACCAGAAGGTCCCCTGCCCACAACTGGGGATTGGCAACCCAAAAGCAAAGGCAGCATTTCCTGAATAAATGCCGGGGCAGGGGAAGAAATCAAGCGGGCTTTGAAACCGGCCCTTCCAGCCACCCCTCTCATATTGGTCTAATCTGCTGCATTGACCAGGGGAAGTCCTTGTGCTCCAGGCCTCCAGGGGAAGCTGCAGTTGCCCCGTTCTGATTCTGAAGCCTCTTGAAAGGGCAGCTGCTGCTTTCTGCCCACTGAGTACATTCCTCAGTGCACGTTGTGCTTTGCAGAAGAATCCATCCCTTCGCCTTCCCTCCCTCCAAAGTGGGGTTGCCAAGTCTGGCTCAAGAAATACCTGGGAACTGAAACAAACATACGTTGTAATGCTCAATATTATAAGAGTTAATAAAAATAATATTTTAAAAAAACAAATTTTATTTTTTTGCAACATATTGAAATATATTTAACCATATACTTTAAGATGTTAACCAATACATTACAAATTTCCTTCTCTCCCCAACCCTCAGTTTCTTGACTTCCACAGGTGCTTAAAGTACTTAAAAAAGAAAGAAAGGTAAAATTCACAATAATAGAATCTTCACTTACACTTCTAGTTATCTTAACACAAAATAAACCAAGACTGTGTACTAATATTTATTAAAATTAACCTTCTATTTTTCTCATAATCTAACCACCTTTACAATTGCATATCAGATCAGAAAACCATATTAACAACTTTATCTTCCCATTAAAAGTTCAGATACTATTATCCACTAAGTGTCTCTTAACTTTCCATTGTTTTTCAACATATTCTTGAAATTTCTTCCAATCATCCTTAAATTTTTCTGAATTACAGTCTTTTAAGGTTCTAGTAAGTTTATCAATTTCACTCCAGTGTAACACTTTTAAGATCCAGTCCCATTTCTCTGGTATTTTCTCTTGCTTCCACATTTGCGCATATAGTGTCCTTGCAGCTGAAAGCAAGTACCACAACAATGTCCTATCTTGTTTCGGAAAACTTTCCATTTGTAAGCCCACCAGAAAGGTATCTGGTGCTCTCTTGATGTCATAACCCAAAATTTTCGAGGTCTCTTGTTGAATCATTTGCCAAAACTGTTTCGCTTTATCACAAGTCCACCACATATGGTAGAAAGAACCTTCATGTTTTTTACATTTCCAACACCTGTCTGATATTTGATTGTTCATTTTTGCTAGTTTCTTAGATGTCATATACCATCTGTACAACATTTTAAAACAATTCTCTTTTATATTGTAAGACGTTGATATTTTCATAGAGTTCTTCCATAGGTGTTCCCATGTCTCCATTTGTATTTCTTTGTTCATATTTATTGCCCATTTTATAATTTGAGGTTTCACTACTTCATCTTCTGTAGACCATTTCAATAGTAACTTATACATCCTTGAAATCAATTTTTCATCCTCACCCAACAGCATTTTTTCAAGAAATCCCTGGGAACTTTGGAGGTGGAGCCAGGAGACTTTGGGGGTGGAGCCAGGAGCAAGGGTGTGACAAACACGATTGAACTCCAAAAGGAGTTCTGGCCATCGCATTTAAAGGGACCGCACACCTTTTAAATGCCTTCCCTCCATTTGGAAATAATGAAGGATGGGGCACCTTCTTTTGGGGCTCATAGAATTAGACCCCCTGGTGCAATATTTTTGAAATTTGGGGGGTGCTTTAAGCAGAGACAACAGACGCTATGCTGAAAATTCGGTGCCTCTACCTCAAAACACAGCCCCCTGAATCCATGGATCTATTCTTCATTTATACCCTATATGGGAATCAATCTTCATAGAATATAATGGAGTGCCCAGCAGACATCCCCCCTCCCCCGCTTCCTGATGACCCTGAGGGGGGGGGGCTCCAAACCAGGGGATCCCCTGCCCCCACTTGAGAACTGGCAACCCTATATCAGAGTGAGTCCAAATCTTCTGAGGCAGGAAGGGGGTGTTTGCTCTGTGGGCTGCCCATGAACGGGCAGGATGGGCTGGGCTTCTCTGGAGAAGGAGCTCCTCTCCTCTTCTGCTCCCAGCTGGGAAGGAGCTTCATTATAGATGGAGGGGGGGCGAAGGGAGGCTCCACCCCCCCTCCTCCCCCCAACCACAGCTTCCTAGGATGGGCTTCCTTCCACCGCTGGTTATAGATCATTTCCCTGAGTCAGGTACGTGGGTCTGTGTTCGATTCTCTTTGTATTTGGCATGAGGACCATGTTTCTTTAAGGGGTAAAGAAAAGCTTCATGTATATGAATAGAAGCTCATTTCTGCCAAGAAGGAGATTCCTTTTAGCTCTTAGAGCAGGGGTGTCAAACTCATCTATTATGAGGGCGGGATCTGACATAAACGAGATCTTGTTGGGTCGGGCCATGTGTGTACGTGTTTAAGATTAGGTAGCAACGATATAAACTTTATAAAGGAGAGAGCCTGGAAAATAAGCTCTGCCTCCCCCCCTTTTTTTCCACAAGGGAGGAGCCTCAGCCAATGGAGAGAATAGAGGTTTTGCTCTGTAGCTCCTGTGCAATTGAGCAAGCCTTGCAAAGCAAGCTGTGAGGCAGAAGGAAGCAAGAGAGAGGGAGAAGAAAGCAGATGACAGCCAGTTGCTCAGGGGCCTGATAGGAGCCCTCGGGGGGCCTGATTTGGCCCCCGGGCTGCATGTTTGACACCCCTGTCTTAGAGAATAAAGTAGGTTGATCATTTTGAGGTCAGAACTTCCCAACAGATAAAAAGTGGGTAACCTGGGAGGGGAGGAATATCGTTAACCTGCCTCTGTACATGTCCGCATTGTACGAATTGTATTTTTAATTCTATTTTAGGTTTAAACCGCAGCTAAGTAGCTTCTAAAGCCGTCTCTTCTTTTAAGATGTTCAGGAGCGTCAAAAAGGGTTGCCAGTCCCCAGGTGGTGTTCCTTCAAATATGCTGGCTGTTTGGCCTAACACTGAAGAGAAATTGCTAAGAGGATTGTGGCAGCTTGAAGAAGCTCCCGTGAAACAAGGGTTCAGTACGACCTTGTCCTTGGAAACTTGGATTATTGGCTGCATCTTTGGACAGACATTAAACATCTGGAGCATTACACCAGGATTTCATGGAATGAGATGGGAAGTTTTACTATAGGATGAAAAGAAAGACTCTTGGTGCTATTGCTTCCTTTTCTATTAAGGACTAAAAGTTATGGTTGTTTTGTAATTTATGAATTTATTTACAAAGCGGTTGTGATGACAACCCTCATCTACGGCTCCAAATCGTGGGTTTTATACTGTCATCATCTGCGACTCCTTGAGCGCTTTCATCGGCGCTGCCTTCGCACCATCCTCAACATCCACTGGAGTGACTTTGTGACCAACACTGAAGTCTTCAAGAGGGCAGAGGTTACAAGCATCGAGGCACTGCTGTTGAAGACGCAGCTGCACTGGGCAGGGCATATTTCTAGGATGGAAAACCACCGCCTTCCCAAGATTGCTCTGTATGGCGAACTTTCCACCGGCCATCGAAATAGAGGGGCACCAAAGAAGAGGTACAAGGACTCCTTGAAGAAATCCTTTGGCACCTGTCGCAACAACCATCACCAGTGGTCTGACCTAGCCTCAGATCGCAAAGCATGGAGGCACACCATCCACCAGGCTGTCTCTTCCTTTCAGAACGCACGCATAGCTGGTCTTGAGGACAAAAGGAGATTGAGGAAGAATCGCACTGCTACAGCACCAACCCCAAATCAGACTTTTCCCTGCAGCCGCTGTGGCCGGACCTGCCTGTCCCGCATTGGTCTTGTCAGCCACCAGCGAGCCTGCAGCAGACGTGGACTACTGCACCCTTCTTAAATCTTTGTTCGCGAAGTCGAGCCGAGAGAGAGAGAGATGGTGGAATTTGTGTTTATTTTTGTTGACCTTGTATAATTTAATAATAGAAGCTGCTTTTCACGGTGGGTTACGAACCTTTGATTTTGTTAATCCCCAGGTGGAGGCAGGTCATCCCCCCAGTTTGGAAGCCCTCCCCCGCTTCAGGGTCTTCAGAAAGCAGGGCGGGAAGAGGGAGGGAAATGTCTGTTGGGGACTCCATTATTCCCTATGGAGACTGATCCTGTTCTTACGGGGTCTCCCGTAAGCTCTTGGAGGATTGGCTGTATCAGGGGGGTGGAGCCTAATATGCAAAGGAGTTCTTGCCACAAAAAAAGGCCTAATGCTAAGTATCATCTATATCTGATCAAATCCTATGTAGCTCTATCTAGGTGGGCAGCCGTGTTGGTCTGCAGCAACAGAACAAAGCAGGAGTCCAGTGGCACCTTTAAGACCGAGAAAGTTTCATTCAGAAGGTCCGTGTTCGAGTGCATGCGCACTTCATCAGACAACGAAACGGGGTACAGTGAGCAGAGTTACATCTAGCTGGTGGGCAGTGATTAAGCATGCAAAATAGTACCGAGTCAGAATCCACAAAGGCCACAGAGGAGGAGGGGGGGGGGATAAGGAAGAGTCCTGTCCTGACCTGGGTGGCCCAGGCTAGCCTGATCTCATCATGTCTCAGAAGCTGAGCAGTCAGCCCTGTTTTGTATTGGGATGAGAGACCCCCAAGGACGCCCAAGGTCACTATGCAGAGGCAGGCAACGAAGAACCACCTCTGAACAGCTGTTGCCTTGAAAAACCCTCTGCCAGGTCACCATCAACTGGTCTCAGCTTGACGGCTTTCTCCACCATCGGGCAGTGCTTTGCATTTTACAAAAAGGTCTGGATGAGAAGTTATGGGAGCATTTGGAGTTATGAGAGCCAGTTTGGTGTAGTGGTTAAGTGTGTCGACTCTTATCTGGGAGAACCGGGTTTGATTCCCCACTTCTCCACTTGCACCTGCTGGAATGGCCTTGGGTCAGCCATGGCTCTCGCAGAGCTGTCCTTGAAAGGGCAGCTGCTGTGAGAGCTCTTTCAGCCCCACCTACCTCACAGGGTGTCTGTTTATTTCATAGAGTTCTTCCATAAGTGTTCCCATGACTCCATCTGTATTTCTTTATTTATATTTATCGCCCATTTTATCATTTGTGATTTAACTACTTCATCTTCTGTAGACCATTGAAATAAAAGTTTATATGTCTTTGAAATCAGCTTTTCATTTTCCCCAAACAGCACTCCCTCCAGTTCTGTTTGTTTTTGTCTTATTCCATAGTTCTCAATGTCCTGTTCAAGCAAACTCTTTATTTGTTGCAATTGAAACCAATTATATTTATATTGTATTTCTTCCAAGACTATGGAACAAATCTGCCCTTTACGATCCTTCTGAAGATCTAGCCCCGCCCCCAGGAAAACAAGGCTGGCTGGGAAAGGGGGAGTGGGGCCCTGATCTGGAAGCTGGAATCTCTGGGGGGGACCGAGTCTCCCTCACACACTCACCGCCAAGCGCTAGACATGCATTTTCTGCTCAGGTTCCTCAAAATCGTCTGTTCTATCATTATAATATGAGTCCCGTGGCACAGCGTGGTTAGCTGCAGTACTGCAGTCCGAGCTCTGCTCACGAACTGAGTTCGATCCTGGCGGAAGCTGGGTTCAGGTAGCCAGTTCGAGGTTGACTCAGCCTTCCTTCCTCCCGAATGAGCACCCAAATTGCTGGGGGGAAGCGTAGATGACTAGGGAAGGCAACGGGAAACCACCCCGCAAAAAGTCTGCCGTGAAAATGTTGTGAAAGCAACGTCACCCCAGAGTTGGAAACGACTGGTGCTTGCACAGGGGACTACCTTTACCTTTATGTGTGCTGCACAGCCAGTTGATTACCTTAAGAGGTTTCTCAGTAGAAGGGAGAGATAATTGTGGCCAAAGCCTCTACTGAGGTGGCATGGATGAGTTCCCCCTCATAAAGAGACGGATTTCCAGCCCGTTTCAACGCTTGGTTTGTGGAATTTATAGAACTGAAGCACCGTTTTACTGCATGGAGTCCTCAGCGTGAGTGACAACAGAATCTGAAAACAGCCACAAAATACAGTAGCAGTGTGAGCAGAGAAACTGAAGTGTGGCATTCCACTAATTATGTTCGGTGTTCAGAAAATGCTTTTGTCTATAACCACAGCAGCTGTGAAAGTGAAGCGTTCAGCTTCTGGTAGAGGGCAGAAAAGGAAATGGGAAAAGCCCTGGCCCCCAGAACCAGTTTGGTGTAGTGGTTAAGTGTGCAGACTCTTAACTGGGAGAGCTGGGTTTGATTCCCCTCTTGTTATGCCAATAAAGCTGTGCTATCGGTTGATTGATTCCCCACTGCTCCACTTGCAGCTGCTGGAATGGCTTTGGGTCAGCCATAGCTCTTTCAGTTGTCCTTGAAAGGGCAGCTTCTGTGAGAGCTCTCTCAGCCCCACCCACCTCACAGGGTGTCTGTTGTGGTGGAAGAAGGTAAAGGAGGTTGTCGGTCCACTCTGAGATTTGGAAGGCAGGATATAAATCCAATATCTTCTCTCACAGCACATCCAGAAGAGCGATAGCAGTTTTTATGGACAGATACGCAGAACTTCCCCCATTTGGGTTGTTAAAGGCAAGATCCAGCTTCCCAAATTGGCCCCCAAATGACCTGATAGCCAGATTAAACAGTTTAAGGATGATCATGTGGGGTTTTGTCTTATTACAGAAGACCCCCAAAAAAGAAGCCAGAAGCGAACCTCAGAAAGACCTGTTTTTTCGCAAGCCACCCTCCAGGTTATCACGTTTTATATTCAGATGACTGTTGGCTCTAAGATGCAGGGCACCTAACTTTTTTTGAGCCCGAGGGCGCCTTTGGCATTCTGACACTGTAGCGGGCACTCAGAAATACACAACCAACTCTCTGTGTACCAAAAATTCAATAGAAATGTATTTAAATGCCACTAAATCCCCAAATGTAACTACAATTGTCACCATGTATCACCACAGGACATAATAATGGGGAAAAATACAATGTATCCTTGATTGTGTATGTATCCTGAGACTTTGGCATCTTTGTCCACATAAGGCAAAGATGCGGTGGAGGTAAGTAGGATTGAGAGACCACTTGTGATCGCCCAGACGAAGTCTGCTGAGAAAAGCCGCCAAAGCGTTCCCACTCCTGGTAGGTGAATCGCAGTCTGGTAGATGCTGTTCTTGATGCTCCAGTTCCAAAGGGCAATGGACAGTCGGCAAAGACAGGTTGATCGTGTCCCCCCCACCCCATCCCCCATCTCTTGATTTAAAAGACAGTTGCTGTATTGTTCTATGTGATTTGGACAGGGCTTTTTTTGTAGCAGGAACTCCTTTGCAAATTAAGCCACGCCTCCTGATGTAGCCAATCCTCCACAAACTTACAGGGCTCTTAGTACAGGGCTCTTAGTAAGCTCCAGGAGGATTGGCTACCTCAGGGGTGTGTGGCTAATATATAAAAAAGTTCCTGATACAAAAACTCTGGAGGTGGACATGACGATCCCTTAGAGCTGGAGGAAGGACTGTAATGACCTGTGTACACCAATCGGTTCTAAGCAGTTGGTGTGGAATTTTCTCTTTCAGAGAGTCCCTAGGCCGCTGACCGTTTTGTCCTCTATGTGGGCTCCCCAACCCCACTTGGAGGCATCTGTGGTGCCATTCGCAGTAGGAGGAGGCAGAACAAAGGGCATCCCTTGAAGAAGGTTGGACTGATCGATCCACCAAATCAGGGTGGGTAGGATCCGCTGGGGTACTGTGGGGGCAGTGTTTTGTGGTTGCCTGTGAGGGTGGAAGGCACGCACAGACCAAAGCTGCAGAGTCCTCATTTGAAGCTTTGCAAACCTGATTACTGAGCTAGTAACCTGCATCTCAAGGAAAATGACAGTCCCCCACTCACTTGCCTAACTCAGTAAACCTTCCGGGGGATCCAGCCGCAAGGAGGTTTCTCCCTCCACTCCGTGTGGATCTGAAGCCCCCACAGTAGCAAATGCTGTACTTTTCAGAGGAGGGGCGAGTGGCAGTGAGGAAAGGGGGCAGATTGGAGGCCCTGCAGTGGAGAAGCTGTATAGATGGAAGGGGGGGGGGAGTTGAATAGAGTGGCCTGGCCTTCCCCCCCTCACCCGGGTCCCACTATAATTACGGGCCTGACATGGAATCCTCTTGCCTGGGCATTACTGAAACCGCTGGACTTCCTGTCCCCCTTTTCAGGGTGGAGCAGGCAAAAAACCTGATCCAGGCCAGGGACAATCCACAGGAGGGGAGGAAATTCCGACTTGGCCCTCAAACGGGTGACCAGTTTGAGCACACCCTCAAATAATGGGCGGCAGGAGGGTGGTGGTCTCCATTGCTGGCGGTGAAGAGAGAAGGGGGGGGGGAGGAATGACGCACAACACAAATGAAAACTGTAGCAAAGTAGTTATTATATAGCAAGATTATTATTGTAACAACAATCATTGATACATCAATGACAATAAAGAATGTCCTAACAACTCCTGCATCAGTCTCTTCTTCATAGTCTCTTCTTCATGGTGCATATTGGGATAAACAGCTCCTGAGCGGTCTGAGGAATCCTGCCAGCAAGTCCTCCGGGAGTCCTTCATTCACAAGCAGGAGGAGAAGCAAAGGGACCGGTTTCGGTGTTTCAGCCTTCTTCAGCCAGAGGCTTCACTTGCCATTGGGCATATCAGTCATTTGCCTATCGGAGCACCAGTCCTTCCTAATCCTGGGACGAAAAGTTCCAACACTGGCCAGCTGGTGTTGCTCTCACAGAGGCTTCACCCCTTCCCCTCCCCAAAATCCACACAGCCTCCGTGCTCTTTGGCTCTTCCTTCCCCTCCTTCTGGGCAAGCCGTGCTCCTTTCCCACAGCCAATCAGAGCCACGGATTTAGGAGCCCTCTCGACTGTCGATTTGGCGTTTCCACCTTCTCGCATCCTCCTCTCCTCTGCTCATCCATCTGTCCATCTCTTTCTGCGGCTGCCTCTAATTGGAAATGTTGCATCTCCTCAGGCTCCTTCCAAAGTTGGGGGGGCCCTTCCCTCCCACAGCCTCAGGCAGGAAAGAAGGCCACGAGGAGTTCCCTTTGGCCTCTGTTGATCGTCGGGGCGGGGAATACCCCACCCCAGAGGCCCCCCCCCCAGCCTCGAATTTAAGACACTCACAGGGACAAATACATATATACACACACATAAATATTTACATCTATACAACGGAGAGCACTGAGGGGTCCTGCCCCGAGCTTTCCAAGGGTGGCTTTTACATTGCCTCCTAGGGTTGCCAGGCCCTCCTCAAAGGCGGGGGAAACCCCGCCCCGGGGACCCTCCCCCAGCCGCCAATCAGCTGGCCAGCAAGGGAACTGACTGGAAGGAAAAGGAGACCTAGGCCGGTGCTGCCAGCAACACAGTGACATCACTTCCTGAGTGCACTGGAAGTGATGTCATCACCTGGCCGATGCTATGGGACACTCTGGTATTTGGGCAAAAATGTATGGTAAAAATCACTCATACAGGGGGGCTTTTGCCAAACACCAGAGTGGCCGCATGGTGCCGTCCATGTGATGATGTTATATCGCCTAGACCACCCTTTGGATCCCAGTAAGACTCCCCGCCCCCACCCCCGTTGCCAGGCGAGCTTGGCAACCCCAGGTGTTCCACCCTCATCTCCTTCGGCAGCTTGGAGGAGGATCCCAGATCCCCCTCGGAGGCAGGGAATACCCCACCCCAGGGCCCCTCCCCGACCCTTCAATTTAAGACACTCACAGGGACAAATACATATATACACACACTTAAATATTTACATCTATACAAAGGAGAGCACTGAGGGGTCCTGCCCCGAGCTTTCCAAGGGTGGCTTTTACATCGCCTCCTAGGGTTGCCAGGCCCTCCTCAAAGGCGGGGGAAACCCCGCCCCGGGGACCCTCCCCCAGCCGCCAATCAGCTGGCCAGCAAGGGAACTGACTGGGAGGAAAAGGAGACCTAGGCCGGTGCTGCCAGCAACACAGTGACATCACTTCCTGAGTGCACTGGAAGTGATGTCATCACCTGGCCGATGCTATGGGACACTCTGGTATTTGGGCAAAAGTGTATGGTAAAAATCACTCATACAGGGGGGCTTTTGCCAAACACCAGAGTGGCCGCATGGTGCCGTCCATGTGATGATGTTATATCGCCTAGACCTCCCTTTGGATCCCAGTAAGACCCCCCGCCCCCACCCCCCGTTGCCAGGGGGCCCTGGGAAGCCTAGGTGTTCCACCCAATTGCCTTGGACTTCTCCAGGCGGCCGTCATACACCCTTGAGGATGCTGTTCTTCACGGAAAGAGAGGGGGGAGGGTTAGGGGGTTGCATACTGAAGCCACCGGAGGCTGAGGTTGGAGAAAACCCACAGCCTGATGCACTGCAGCCATCTTCCATCAAGGAAAAAATTTCTTGAGAAGGCCGCGGAGAAGTCTTCCTAGGTTGGGATTCTTTGGGCAAAGGGGAGACAGGGAAGACCAGCCCCGCAATGCATCTACAACCCATCTCCAGACAGCAGTGTCCCAAGGGGTGGACTGGCCTTTAGACCCCGGGGAGGAGTCCTGATGGGCCGATGGCCGGCCACAGTCCCCAGCTAGGGCCATCCTGGCTGAAAGAGGACCATCACCCTAGGCAAGGCAGCTGGGAGTGCCCACTGCCACAATGGGGCAGAGAAGCCAGAACACTCTGAGTGAGCAGGTGTTCCCTGGCTAAGCCCCCAGACCTAGGAGAGGTGGACGAAAAGAAGGGCTGCTGCCCACTGAAGGGGGGGGCTGGCAGGTCCCGGCTGCCTTCTCCAGGGAGACGGAATCATGATGTCTCTGTCTGGGGGGACGGGATGTCTCTGGCATTCCCGAGGGCTCTTAACTGCCAGTCCGCCCTGAGGACACCACTGCCTGGAGACAGCCCTTGGAGGGTGATGTTGACTTTTCCTCCATTATAAGAATCCGTATTTAGGAAGCCTTTTCCCTCGCAGTGCATCGTGGATGTACACCAGCTGGTCTTCAGCAGAACCCCAGAATAGAGAGAAGAGACAGATGGGGGGACAGAAAGACAGACAGACATGTAAATATTTATAGAAAGAGAAGAGACAGATGGGGGGGAGAGAAAGACAGACAGATGTGTAAATATTTACAGGAAGAGAAGAGACAGATGGGGGGACAGAAAGACAGACAGACGTGTAAATATTTACAGGAAGAGAAGAGACAGATGGTGGGACAGAAAGACAGACAGACATGTAAATATTTACAGGAAGAGAAGAGAAAGATGGGGGACAGAAAGACAGACAGACATGTAAATATTTACAGGAAGAGAATAGACAGATGGGGGGACAGAAAGACAGACAGACATGTAAATATTTATAGGAAGAGAATAGACAGATGGGGGGACAGAAAGACAGACAGACGTGTAAATATTTACAGGAAGAGAAGAGACAGATGGAGGGACAGAAAGACAGACAGACATGTAAATATTTATAGGAAGAGAAGAGAAAGATGGGGGACAGAAAGACAGACAGACATGTAAATATTTACAGGAAGAGAATAGACAGATGGGGGGGACAGAAAGACAGACAGACATGTAAATATTTACAGGAGCGCACCGGGGGTGGAGTTTCTATCTCCTGTTAGGGTTGCCAAGCCCTCCCCACAGGCGGGGCAAACCCCGCCCCGGGGACCCTCCTCCAGCCGCCAATCAGCTGGCCAGCGGGGGGACTGACTGGGAGGAAAAGGAGGCCGAGGCCGGTGGTGCCAGGATGGAAGCGGCACTGTGCACTGGAAGTGATGTCATCACCTGGCCGATGCTGCGGGACACTCTGGTATTTGGGCAAAAGTGTATGGTAAAAATCACACATACAGGGGGGCTTTTGCCAAACACCAGAGTGCCTCCATGTCTCTGGCCACGTGACGAGATCTCTTCTGGTGCACACCTGAGATGACATCACCTGGACCTCCCTTGTGATCCCAGTAAGACCCCCCGCCCCCACCCCCCGTTGTCAGGGGGTCTTGGCAACCCTAGATGTTCCACCCAGATGTTTTTAAATGGCTCCAAAATACTCCCCTGCTGTGCGCTGCTTCCGCTGGGGGTCGCTTCCTCTCCTGAGCTCCAGTCCTAGCCCCGGTGGATAACGTTGCCTTGAGGGAGGTGATGATAGAGGTTTAGACATCTACAGAAGGGAGAGAAGGAGATGGAACTGGGGAGGGTTTTTCATGAACTCACAGGTCGTCTTGCTGATTTTGCAGGGAGGTTCAGAGTGCATTCCGGGTACAGTACAGTCACTACCCCCACCCCTCCACCCCCGCAAGGTTTACCTTCTGTGGATGAGAAGCAGGCCCTGAAGACCCGCCGCAGCCATGCCCAGAGGCTCCATCTGGGGGTGGGCCCTTCACGCAGAGCCTCCAGAAGGGCGATGGTGTTGGCGGCACAGTTGCGGACGGTTGGCTGCTCATCAGTTGACATCTTCCTGAGGGCTGAGAAGGAAAGGAAGGGAGCAGGAGTCAAGAGTCACGCAATAAAAGAGAACCCAAGAGGGTCCCATTGGGAGGGCGGAAGGAGGCCTGAGGGCTTGGCAAGCAGGGCTTCCTCTCCTAGCAGGGCTCACTTCCAGCACTGGAGCTGGGCTGGGAGGGAAAAGACAGGGAAGTCGGGTGGGAAAGAGGGCTGCTCCGGCTCCTGTCATCCACACTCCCCCCCCCCCCCCCGATGCCAAGAGCCCTTCCTTGGAAACACCAATGGGGGAGTGGCCTGGCTAAACCTGCAGGACTGCTGGTGTTGGGCTCTGAGCAGAAGAGAGGGGGAAAGCGGACCAGCCGACAGTCATTCTCATGGCAGTGTGGGATACTGGCTAGAGCACCAAACCATGTTCTGAGGAACTTGGGTTAAATCTCCAGAAGGGAGGGGAGAACTACATAGGCTGCTGCAACACCTTTCTAGGAGAGAGAAGGCCCCTGAGAACCTTCCGGGTGAGAGAAGGCCCCTGAGATCCTTCCGGGAGAGAGAAGGCCCCTGAGATCCTTCCGGGAGAGAGAAGGCCCCTGAGATCCTTCCGGGTGAGAGAAGGCCTCTGAGATCCTTCCGGGAGAGAGAAGGCCCCTGAGATCTTTCCTGGAGAGAGAAGGCCCCTGAGATCCTTTTGGGAGAGAGAAGGCCCCTGATATCCTTCTGGGAGAGAGAAGGGCCCTGAGATCCTTCCAGGGCAGAGAGGGCTGCCTGAGGCTTCAGCCTAAAGCAGAGGCAAACTCACCCGCACCGATGACCTCCAACTTCTGTCTGTCCCTCGTCTCCTGCCCAACCAGGCCTAGGCAGAGAAAAGGACATGGTGTACAGTTGGATTCTCATGGGTAGCAGGCAGATCCACAGGCTCTTACACCACTCCCTATTTGAGTGGGCGGAAGCAAGCGCCCTCCCTAGCGCCACAGACATGGGCCTTTCCCTGAGAGCACCCCACGGCCACAATCCAAAGCAGGGCAATTCTCTTGGTGCTGAATGGGGCTGCTGGCCACACAGATGTGGCCGGGTGACCTTCCCTTGGCAAGTTTTGTCCAGCCTAAAATCTCAGAGATCTTGCTTGCCTTTAAGAAAAGGAGGGGGAGGGCTCCTTCCTCAAGACCTGGGTGGGAGAGGGAGCTTCATTGTGCTTGTGGCTTCTGTGTCCCCTCGACAGAAGTCTCCTCTTGCTTCTCTGGATGAGGAGCAAAGCCAGCTGGGCAGCTCTTGGCCCCGAGAGGGAGAAGGGAGGGCCTCATTCCCCAATTGGAGGCTCACCACAAGAACCTCCCCTCAGGCCAAAGGGAGGAGAAGGGACCCAGTTCTCCTGAGGAGGGAGGGGGCTGCCTCTGCTGCTCCTGATCAAAAGGTCAGAAACAGGGGGAAGACTTCTTCAACTCTGTTATTCAACTGGTTCCGTTTTTGAAAACTGAGCTGGAGCGAAAATTGGACCCTCTTGAACCCAGGCAGAAAGTTTATGGATGAGCCTGGGAAATGTCCCTCCTCCCAGGAACACTCATCTGCCCTCTCCACCAGTCCGAGGTGTCAGGACTGAACTCCTAAGCAAGAGCGGGGAAAGACCCGCATCATGTCGTTTGGGCCGGCCTATCCACTGGGCAGGCCTAGGTTGCTGCCTAGGGTGTGGGTCAGGGGAGGGTAGCGGATTAGGCCCTGCCTCCAGGACAATTCATATTGCCCTGGAGGAGAGGCCCCTTGGAGTCCAGAAGAGGCCGCATGCCGCCCAGCTTCTTCTGCAGTGCCCGCCCCACCCTGTCGCCTGCTGCCTTCCACCGGCCCTGTGTGGGCAAAGGCAGGGAGACGCGTGAGCCGCTGCGTCGCTCCGACTTCTGCTTCTGGAAGTCAGTGACGGCGCCGCAGTGCGTGCCCTCCCCACACTCTGCCTTTGCCCATGCGAGGCCAGCCATGGCAGCGAGGACAATGAGGGCAGAGGGGGGAGTGGCTCCATGGCCACATACAGAGTGCATGAATTTCACCATCTGCAGCCAGCACCCACTTCACAGGGATAATGGGGAAGGGCCTTCAGAAGATGCAGGCCCCCTAAGTCCAGGACGTCTCAGCTTACTGATCAAGAACCGGCCCTTTGGATCTCTCTTGCCACTTTCAGAGAAAGATCTTCCTTTTAGGAAGACCTGGATGGAAAAGGAACATGTCGAATTACCAAGGATCCTGATTGCCGCCACCCTGATGTTGACTTGGGGGCTCCTCAGTTGATCCAGGATCTGCTCCAGGAAGCTGCACTGGGGGACTTTCCTGAACCGTTTTGCCTGTGAGAGAAGCCAGGCGGAACCAGGCAGTTAATCTCTGTGTTAGGAGATGCTCTTCTCCTCTCCCTCCCCTCTCCCTCCCCTCCCCTCCCCTCCCCTCCCCTCTCCTCTCCCCTCTCCTCTCCTCTCCTCTCCTCTCCTCTCCTCTCCTCTCCTCTCCTCTCCCCTCCCCTCCTCTCCTCTCCTCTCCTCTCTATCTCCTCTACCTCTTCTTCCCTCCCCTCCCCTCTCCTCCTCTTGCCTCTCCTCTCCTCACCTCCCCCTTCCCCTGACCATCTTCTGGACCTCTTTTTGGAGTCACTGAGAACAGGGACTCTATCCCTTTGAATGAGATCCCAAGACCAAGGGGGACTAGAGGCATGACATTCCTTCCAGGGATCTGCTTTCCTCCTCTTACCACCTCTTGTCAAACATCTGTTGTGGGCTTTGGAAACACTCCCAGATCCTGCTGGCCTCCAAAGGAGCTAGTCCCCAATCCCAGAGCAACAGTTTCTCCATCAGGCTACCGTGGGCATTCCAGGACATCCCAGGGCATTCGGCACAAAGCTCCTGGTGCTCTCACCCAGAAGGAGAAGCCTCAGGCAAGGCAGAGCAGGAAGACTTACGATGACAAGGCAGAGGGACCAGTCGTCCCTCGTCAGGAACAGCCCCTCCAGCTTCCTGTGCCCCAGGAGGACGGCGACTCTAGGCAGAGTGCCCCAACAAGCCTGCAGGAGGAGGGAAGGAGGGCAGGGCAAGAGTCAAACGTGGCACTTTCTCCCCTGGACAGTGGGAGGGGCAAGGAGGAGAGCCGTGGCCTCAGACTCCCGTCTCCCCTAGGGACACCCACGCTGCTCCCCCACGGGGGCTCGCTGCCCAGGTGCCCACCTGGATAACGTTGGGGCTGCCATCCTGCAGGTGAAGCAGAAGAGGTGCCAGGCTGCGGAGGGCGAGGTCCTTCAGGGCCCTCCTTGCTCCCCTCTCCATCATGGCCCCGAAGATGGTGATGGCGAAGGACCGGGCCTGGGAGGATTTCTGTGGGGGGACATGAAATCCAAAGGGACCTTTTCCTCACCAGCTCTGGGAAGGAACATTTCTGATTCCTTGTTGCAGTGGAGGGAAAGCAGGTTGCAGACAGTGTGAATTTCCTCCCAGCTTGGAGGTCAGCTCTGTCTGCCTCTCCAATCCCTGCAGGGATTTTGCCAGAAGACATCCCAGGGCATTTGCAGTTTCTGCCCCAAAGAAGATGCACTGCTTTCCAAATGGAGGCCACTCCCCGTCTACCAAGGAGCCTCAGGGGGACTCTTCTCTTTTCATGCTCCCCAGAGCCCTGCAAGGATGTCAGGTGGAGAGAGAGAGCAACTCGCCCAAGGCCATCGAGGATGCCTTCTTCAGGAGGGAGGAAGAGAGACCCCCTGCTCAGTGGGCCTGACTCCCGAGTAAGCCCGCCGAGCATCTCTGAGTGGAACCCTGCCCACTCCAGCCCAGCCCAGCCCAGCGTTCCGGCCACCAGCTCACTCCCCCTCTTCCTCCAGTCCCTCTCCCCCCCATTCCAGCTTGGAGCACCCATCCCTCTGCTCTCCTCCTGTCTGGGGCGTCAGTGAGGCTGCCTTGTTGACAGGGCTCACCCTGAAGCCCCAGGGAAGGGCAGGCAGACCCAGTGCCTGAACCCGCTTCCAGTCCTCTCTGAACGGCACTGTTGATGGGAGGCAACACCGAGAGGCAAGCCGTTTCACGTGCCCGATTCGGCATGCCCTCTCTCTCCCTCTTCAGCTGGGCACCCACCCTGCCCCTCCCACCTCACCCCTCTGGCCAGCAGGGTCTAACCCCAGCCCCGCGGGACGTACAGCGTCGAATACGGGGAGCATGCAGCCAGCCACATCCGCTGCCAGAGCTGGTCCGCAGATGTCCACTGAGCGGTGTAGCTGGCTGAGCAGCTTCTGGGCCTTCCGGTGGTCTGATTTCTGCAAGCTGCTCACGGCCTCTACCAGCAGAGGCAGCAGCTTCCGCACCTGAAGGAGACGAGACACGGTCGGCTTCCTGAAGCTGCCCTGCTGGGCTCTACGGCCAGAGGGGAACCTCAGATGAAGCTAACAAGCCCAACCAGGAAGAGGAGGAGGAGCAGATGGCATTGATACCCCCCCTTCCACTTGGAGTGTCCGAGCAGCTTCCCATCTCCTTCCCTTCCCCTCCCCACAACATGAGGACACCCTGTGAAGTTGGTGGAGCGGGAAGAGCTCTTGAGAGAAGTGCTCTTCGTACAACAGCTCCGAAAGAACTTGTGACTGACTCACGGTCACGCCAGCAGGTGCGTGTGGAGGAGTGGGGACTCCAGTCCAGTTCTCCCAGATCAGAGTCCGGGCCACAAACCCCTCCACCAAACTGGTTCTCCACCAGCCTCATGGCAAAGGTGGGCGGCAGGGGCACGACAGCACGGCCAAACTCTGGTTGAGCCTCTTCGCTTTCCAGGGGGGCTTTGCGGGAGAAGCTCCTGCTGGATCGTGGGCCAGAAGAGACGGAGATACAACATCCGGCACAACGAGGAGGAGGAGGAGGAAGCCCGTTTTCAGCCGCTTCCCAGCTGTGCCTGAGATGCCAGCTGTGGAGATGCCCCAGGAGTCGTTGCACGTGGGCCCCAGTGGGGACGGTGGAGGGAAGAGCAAGAGGAAAGCCCACTTCTGCCCCCAGCGGTCTGCTTGGGGGGCAAGACCTGAGCTCTTGGCCAGGCCAGGGAGGGGTGGGGTGGGGAATGAAAGGTGCCCCAAAGCGTGGGCGGGTGTGAGCGGCAAGGAGGGTCTCTCTCACCTGCAGGGGGTCCTCTGCCACGTTGAGTACACAATCCAGGGCCAGCGAATGCAGGGCAGCGGTGGACAGCTGTGCCTGGAGATGGCGGCAGGCGTCCTCTGTCAAGATGGTCACAGAGGGGCGGCGGAGGAGCTGAAAGGAGCCAGAGGAGAGATCTGCCATTTAATGCCCCGGAGAACGTGAGAAAAGGAGTCCTCACACCAGTCGTCCTCACACTCACACACACACACACACACAAAGATCCCCCCAGTGGCCCCTGCCATCCCGTCCAGCCTGGGCTTCCCGCCCTCCAAGCAGGAGGTGACCCCCCCTCCACAGATGCACAATTTCCTCACGACCAGCAGGAGGCGCTGGAGGCTGCTGGAGACTTCCGGGAGGAACCAGAGCTCAGGGACTCCTGGGAAGAGACCGACCCGGCGGGGGCTCAGTCCCAGCTTCTCCCATCAAGCAAGAGCAGGAAAAACACATCGATGGCCTGGCGGCAGCCGGGGACCCTCCCTCCTTTGCAGGGGCTGCTCCTTTCACACAACACAGAAGAACAACAGGCTTCTCTCCCTCCCAAGATCTCCTCTCTCTTGGGCTTGGGAAAGGCCCTCCCCCAGATCCTTCTCCAAAGCCCACTCAACCGAGCAAGGCCCGGCCTGGGGACTGAGCAGGGAAGGACTTGGCTGGAGAATAGAAATGGGATGGTTCCTCTGGGGAGGTCTCCTCGAATCTTGAGCTTCTGGCCTTCTCCCCTTTCTGCTTCCAGGAGAGCCAGAGGGGTGAAAGGGAAGAGAGAGCTCTGCCCTGCGGCTGTCTTCGAGGAGAGGGAAAGGGAATCTGCCCCAAGGGTCCGGCCTCGCCTGAGAGCTGCATCTGGGGACCCCTGAGTTCCCCCCCAGCCCCTCGGCCCAGAAAGCTCACCTCGGCAAAGATGGTCATGGCGGTGGTCTTCAGATGCTGGTCATGACCGTTGAGAATGGCCATGACACAGCCCGCCATCTGCCGCTGCTCCTCCTTGTTGAGGTCAGTCATGGCTCTGCCAGGAGGAAAAGGACACTGACTGCCTTGTGGCTGAGGGGCAGCCGAGGCACTGAGGGAGGTCTGGAGTGAGAGGGCTGCCGGGCTGCACGGGGCCCCTTCCTTCTCCCCCCCCCACCCCCCACCTTCAAGTCACAAGATCCTGCCTGGGACCAAGCCAGGCCCTGTCTGCTCTGAAGGGCAGCAGGTCTCCAGATACAGTTGCCCGTCTGTCCTCAGGAGTCCCTGGAGGTCTGGAGGTGGGGGTTGGGGATGGAGCTCGGCAGGGATCCCACGCCCTAGAGGCTGCCTTCCAAACCTGTGTTTTCTCCCCAGGGGACCAGTGTAGTCTGGAGAACAGTTCTGATTCCTGGAGAACCCGGAGGCTGGCAACCCTATGAGGGTCTCCAGGAGAAACACCTTCCCCACCCCCACTTATGGCTTCCAAGCAAACGGCCAGCATGTCCAACTGCCCCGCCTCACTCCCTCTCTCCCCTGCAGGCCTGCCGGAGGGACTCAGCCCCAGCACTCCTTCCTTACCGGAAGAGGAGAGACACGCCACGGTGGAATCTGTCTGCGTGGCCCAAGAGCTCCCAGATGGTGCTGTCCTGGGGAAGGACCTCAGGTCTGAACTGCTCCAGAAGCCGCTGGAGGGTCCCCGCAGATGACCTGGGAGCAGAACCAAACCTCTCTTCGTGATCCCAGGCCTCTCCCATCTCGTAGCAGGGATGGGGAGGAACGTTGGTTCTGTTGCTACATCACTTCGGGGGGGGGGGGGAAGACCCAGAGGGGGACTTTAGGAATCCCTGGAAAGAGGCTTCCCCCAGAAGCGACACGGAGATGTAGACACAGCGACGTGGCCCCAGTTCACAGCCCTCCCCCCGTTTGCGAGGCTTTGCCGCAAGACAGCCCTAGAAGGACTCACCTGGCCAGCATCTCGGCTTCAGCCGGGGCACTCTCCAGCGTGTGGCTCGGAGTGGCCTCCTGGACCTCTCGATGGAGGTGAGACATCCAGAAGACCCAGCTCAGGCAAGCAGCCCCCCACTGTTCTTTCAGAAGGAGGCGCACGCCTCCCAAGTGGGGCTGCTCGAGGAGTGTTGGGAAGACGTGGGCGGCCTGGAAAGAAGAGGGCTGTCAGTCGGGGTCCTCTGGTCCGCTGGGCGGCGGGGGGGGGAGGCTGGGAATCTCTCCCACCCCAGAGCGAATGCTCCTCAGAGGCTCGGAAGGCAGCAGAAGGAGGAGGAAAGGGGGAGGGAGAGAGCAGAGTGAGGAGTCTGCTGGATCTACAAGGGACAGGGGTCTACTATGGGGGCAGACGACCTTCGTATCAGCCAGGGTGCTCAAGTCGCTTGCAGTGTAGAAGGAGGTCTGCTGAAACCTTTTCCATTGAGACGGGAATCCGGCAGGGATGGTTCTCTGCAGCCTTCTGGTTGAATTTATGCTGAAAGGATTTATCCGGTTCCCTGGTCCAAAACTGCCACCCTCCCCATCAAGCCAGCCTCCAGATCCCACTCTTCTTCTATGCGGATGCTGCAGTTCTGCTGTCCCGCTCTCGCATTGGACTTCCAAGACTATGGAACAAATCTGTCCTTCATGACCCTTCTGGAGCTCTAGAGCTGGCAGAGGACCCCTCCCTGCCCCCAGCAAAAGGGAACTGATGGGGAAAGGGGGTGGGACCCTCTTCTCGAAGCTGGAATCTCCGGGGGGGGGGGGACACTGACCGCCAAGCGCAGGATGGAAATCTGCTCCGCTGAGAGGAGTGGCTTGAGCGGCCGTCCCTGCAAACAGACCATCAGATGACACAGGACTCCCTCCACGTGGCAGGGCCGGTCCACCAGCATCCCCCACAAGGTGGCCGCCGAGCTGTGAATGGAGACAAGGAGGAGATGAGCCCCGGCTCGCAAGCAGGGCGGACACACGGCAGGGTACAACGGCCCTCCCTCCCTCCCTCCTTCAAGGGTGCTGTTGCCCAGGTCCCCTTTCCAAAAGCAAGGATCGGAGCCTCGTTTGCAGACATCCAGACCAGGTATTGCCAGGGGGTCAGCAAGCAGGCTGGCTAGTGCCACAGCTCATGAACAGAACACCCGAGGCACGTGCTTGTGCCCGTCTTATTCCGGGGCATCTCTGGTGCGAGAGACCAAAGTGCTGCCAGTTCAATTGGCAAAATGGGCCAGTGTCCTCTTGGCCCAGGGAAGGGGCTTCCGATATGGAGCTCAGGGACGCAGGCAAGCAACTTCTGAGGTGGACAGGGGAGGGGCCGTAGCTCACCAGGCCAGTGGCGGGGTGCTGACGGTGGCACCCCCTATTGATTCTGCAGCACCCCCAATAGAGTGGGAAGGGGGTGCGGAGGCTGCCCGTACCAGGCAGAAGCCCCCACCAATCCCTACGAGCCCCTTTCGGCTCGGTTTCCCCAGAGGGGGACATCCGGGTAGCGAGCCCGGAGAAGCGGCTCTCCATGGGCAGGACGGAGCCACAGGCCTGCTCATGCAGTGGGAGCAAACTTGACCCAAGGAGCCAGGCAAGAAGGCTTGGGACACGTGGGCTGCTGCTCTCCCTTCCCGTATCTGGGTGTTGCATGAGGCGGGTCTGGCCTAGTCCCCTGCCCGCCCGGATCAGGGCCGTCTGGCAAACTTTGAGCTGCTCACCACAGGGCCAGGACAGTTTTTGCTTCCCTGACGGGGAAGGTGTGGAGAACATCTCCTTGGGTGAAGCCCCCAGACCAGGACCTTCCCCTTCTATAGCTCAGGTTTGACCACCCAGCGGAAGCTGCTCCCAAGACAGAAGGGAATCCCAGCAACGTGGCCAGAACCACACAAACAGCCACGGGGAGGCCTCCGCGCAGAAACGAAGCCCACAGGGGCCACGTGGCGATCGAAGCACTGCCGTGCTCCTTGGGAAGCAAAGAGAACGTGGCAGGAGGACCCTCTGGAGAAGATATGGGGCTTTCCGAGGCGCTGGAGGATTGCTGGGTTGTACCTGTCACACTGGGGGGAGCAGCCCAGCAGAGTGTAGACCACCTCGCTCCCTCGATGGTCTTGGAGCAGGTGGAGGATGCCTCTGATGTCGTCATGGGTGAAGCGGTGGTGGAAGGAGTCCAGATGGGCATGCAGGAAACCCACGATCTCACACACCTGGAGGGAAAGCCCAGAGACAGCTGCAGGATCAGAAGAGCTCACTGTGCGCCCTTCTTCTCCAGGATGGTCTTCCCTGGATGATCACTTGCTTCAGAGCACAATTCCAAGTGAGGTTGAGCTCTGGAGGGCCTGGGAGGAGAGTCCTTCAGGACTGCTTCCTTCCTCCCAGGTGAGGCCTTGGGCAGAGGTCCTCCTTAGGGCACCCCCCCACCCCCGAGGGTCAGGCATGCAGTGGAGGGATCACCCGTTACTGGGCCATTTCCACAGCAGAAGCTGGTTGGCTCCATTCCTCCACACACGGGTTTTCAGTCTTCATTTTAAGGGTCTGAAGAAAAGCATTCCTTTTCCCCCAGGCCTCGGCTTGAAGGGCTTCTGGTGGGAGACGACGTCTTTCCTCTGAGAGCTTCGATTGGGGGTTGGCCATGGAGAAGGGCGGGGTTACTACGCATTACTTTAAGCAGCTTTTCAAGGTGGATTTACTCGTCTGTTCCCTTAGGGAGTTCCCGCATAAGCCACAGAGGTCGTTTTGTTAAAACGGAAAGCCTCCAGAAAGAAGGCTCACTGGAGGGACCCTTGATCAGCCTCCAGGTCACAAGGACCCCTGGGAGACAGCTCTCCTGGGGGGAAGGGCATCTCCTCTGGATCCTCGTCTTGGGCCACTGTGGGGCAGTTCCAAGGGTCGTGTGGGTCAGGTGCCCTTGAGGGCAGCTTGGCCGACGCCTCCAGAATGCCAGGTGAGATGAAGAAGCTCCCGGGGAAGGAACCAGGAGGAGAACCGCCCACGGTCCCCAGAAGGGGGGAAAGCCTCTCTCTCAGCAAGTGCTCCAAGCTGCTCACCTTCCTCACGGTGACGGAGGGGAACGCTCGCAGCGCTTTTTCTACGCAGACAGCGGCGTGGGTGCTGAGGGTGTTGGTCCTGACGAGACCACCGAGGGTGGTGAGATATACGCCTGAGATCTCCTCCGGGCTGAGGACCTCCTTGAAGAGCTGCAATGGAATGGGAGAGGGAAGGATGGAGGGAGCAGGAAGCTCGGCTGAGGCGTGCAGAAGGCTCCCCAAAGGAGGACCTTCCAGCTAGTGGCATCAGGGCCTGGCTTGGGTGGAGGCTCCCATCTCCTCTCCCCCTTTCCTAGGCTAGCTCTTGGGCTCCAGGAGCCAGGAGATCTGGGCTTCTTCTGGACTGCTACAGGGGAATCCCAATGAATATGAGTGCCTCCTGTCACATCTGTATCCTGCCCCTCCTCAAGGCAGGGCCTTTGCCCAGAACCCCATCTGATCCCTATGAAGAAGGAGACTTTCCAAGGGAGAGATTTGCTCAAGGACAGCCAGAGAACTGCTCTGCTGCACAGACATGGCTCTCCGAGGCTCCCTCCTTCCAGGAGGGCAGGTGGGACCAGCGTACCTCCAGCACGGTCTCTCCCCCATATATGCTCTGGAGAGCCTTGTGCTCTGCAGACCAGCACCTACTGGTAGTCCCTGGCCCAAGAGACGTCCGCTCAGCCTCGATCGGGGCTGGGGCTCTTTCTGGCCTGGCCCTGGCCTGGTGGAACACCCTCCCCAAACAGAGCCGTTCTGCCCAGCCTTTGGTTGAGGGCACAGGTGTCTCTACCGCCTCGGCCTCCCCTGCCTTAGAGATGCTTCCACCCCCTTCCAAGGAGGAGACGATGGGAGCCAGGGGGCATGAGATCCGCTGCCAGCTCCCATTGGCTGCAGGGATTCCGGCTGCCGCCCAAGGAGCGGGGGAGGCGTGTCCCCACCCTGGGGCCTGAGATCTTGCCAGGCAGGGAATCTGATAGGCAAAGCAACATCTCCACGGATGACCTGAGGTGCTTCCTGGTCTCCACAGCACTATTTGGGGGGAGGGGGGATAATTACCAGGGCGATGGTGCCAGGCTTCCTCAAGGGGTCCTCGCTCTCGTCTTCCTCACCTTCCCCCTCTCTCCGCAGCAACCGAGCCAGAGTCTCTCGCTCCACCTTGTTCTTTCCTGGAAGGGGCACAGCCAGCTCTGAGCAAGGCTTGCAGCCGCCAAGGGTTCTGCTTCTGGGAGCTCAGGGGAGGGCAGGGGGGCTTCTCGGAAGCCCCCATCCTGCCACAGAAGAGCACTCAGGAGCAAGCCAAGCTCCCACAACTCCCTTCTCTCCATAGACGCACAGAGAGAAGCCGCACGAGAAATGCATCCTGGGAAACTTTGTCTCTATGTCTACGAGTAAAGCCAGTTCCAAGCTTTGGGGGGCACCGGTCAGAAACTTCCCAGGATCCCCCCCATGCCCACCACAAGGTCTACCTTCCTGCCCGCCCACCAAGTGTCCCCCGTGACTCTGTCCCCCCAAGCCCTTCCACCACCTGCCGTCACAGGGATCGACCCCCGTGGGTGCAGCTAGGAGTGCCACTGCCAGGGCCCCTGGAACGCTGATGCCCCGGGCCCCACTCGCGGGCCCTTCTCCTTCCTCTTACCGCGACATCGGGCAGCGAAGGCGTAGAGGTGTCCCAGGCCTTCTGCTGCCCAATACTCCACCATCGCACTGCAGTCATAGAGACAGAGTGTCAGGCATCCCACTAGCTGGCCCATCACTGGGAATTCTGCCGTGGCCTAAAAGGAAGGAAAGCAGAACAGGAGTGGATGGAGGGACACAGGAATGCCGGGACAGAAGAGGGGGCAGGGTGGGTGGTCTAAAGAGGGGCTGACGCATCCGTTGTGCTTCTGTGTGCAGCTCCCTCGTCCACGACACCACCCTGAGCAAAATGGCCTGGATTACTGCAGGCAGGCTGCGAGTGGAGGGAGGGCTGCATCCTGCACAGGGAGGGACACACACCGACCCACAATCCCTTGGGGTCACCAGCAAGAAACAGAGGGAATGACTAGCAAACCCTCAACTGCGCTGCTTCCCTTTCAGACACGGTTGGGGGGGGGGCAGCTCCTGCCAACAGTGTCCTCTCGGGGAAACAGGGGTGTTTGGGGTGGAAGGAAGGGGCTGTGATAGGAGAGGGCATTCTCTAAGTGTGTGAAAGCAGCTGATGTCATGAGGAAAAGGGGAAAGGAGCACAGGGGAATGAGGGGCTGAACCATGGATCATCCTTGAGGTGAAAGCAGCCCCCTTGACATTCCTCAGGGAAGATGGATCGAGAGAGGAGAAACTGGAGGAGCACACAGTGGGGCAGGGAAAGGGGGCTGATGATCCTGTCCTGGTCATGGGTGACCGGAATGACATTCGGTCCTATCTGCCTAGCCCCGCCCCTTCATCAGCATAGCTCCTCCCTGGAGGCCATTTTTGGAGAGTCACTGGAATCTCCTGCCTTCTGCAAAAGCGGCTGGGGCTGCAGCAGGGGGGAGGAATGGAACTTCCTTCACAGAAAGCCCCTCCCCGCAAGATCTGTCGGCAGCCGCAGCAGGAAGAAAAGGCAGGCACCAATACCGGACTTGCTCCCCCTTTTAAGGGCTAAGAATCGTCTGGCATCAGGCCCCCCCCAATCTGTATCAAGGGTCTCCAGCCTCACCTCCCTGCTCTGAATTCCAGCTGTGAAGACCCAAAGGGTGTTTGGGGCAGGGATCTGGCCCCACATGTTGCCAGGAGGCCTCCCCTCGCAGCGGGGGGGGACTGGAGTGCCTGGGGGAAGGCAAACCAGCAGGGGTGTCGAGTCCACCACTCACTTGGTAGAGAACTCTTGCGGCACTGCAGATCCTGGCGAGGACTTCAGCCGTTCTTTTCCGCCCGGTGGCGTTGCTGGACCCCATCCACGGCATCAGGACCTGAGAAGAAGGAGCCAACAAGGCCTGTCAGGGCAAACACCAAGAGTGTGCCCCAACAGGCTCCCCTGAACGTTCCCCAAAAGGTCTCCCCAGAGCATTTCCAGCCCCACCTCTCACCGCTTGCCTTCCCAACCCGTTAGGCCCCGTTCAAAGGATCTGAGTGCTGAGAAAAGAACGTTCTCTGCTGGAAGCCCTCAAGCTTCGCTGCCAGCCACACTAGACGCCACTGGGCTGGGTGGACTGGGAGGGGAGTCTGAAAAGAGGGTGTTCCTATGGCCCCAGCCACATGGCCCTCATGCCCTGAGAAACCAGCAGCATTCAGGTTCCAGCAGGGGTGGCCTCAGTGATCCTGGCCCCGGGCTCAAGTCAAGGATGAGGCCCCCAACCACTGATAGGGCAGAAGGAGACCTCCCCAGCTTCCCTCTGTCCCTGCTGCACCCCTCCTAAAGGGGCAGCACTGGTGGCTTTGCCAGGATGTGGCCATGGGTGGTAGGGGTTCCCCCCCAGTCTCGGTTCCTGTTGCTGCCCCTCGAGGCATGGCATCAACAGAGAGAGCAGCAGATGGCAACCAGGGCAGCTCTCTGCATGTGGCCGAGGGTCCCAGTCTGTCCCCTGACCCAGCCTGGGTCCCTGGGCAGCTGCCCCGTTTACCCCATACTGAAGTCTGTCCCTTAAAACCTCGGAATTCTCCACTGGTGAGGAAGAGATGACCCCACCCAACGGCTCTGCTGGGACTCAGGCAGCGCCGGCCCAAGGGTGTGTGGTGCCCCAGGCAGGCTGCCTGCCCACCGCCCGCACCCCCACCAGAATGGAGGGGGAGCGAAGTCTCCTCCCGCGAGCTCTTCCAAGGAGTAAATGCTGCACCAGCTGCATCAAAGGTTGTAAGGCCCAGGCGTGGCGCACTCTGAGGAGGAGGGGGCGCGGCAAAGGGCGGGCAGGGGGGCAGCGAGCTGGCTTCGACGCTCTGATCGCGCGGGGGCGGGGGAAGCACAAAGGAAGGGAGGGGCGGCAGCAGGGGGGAGGCAGGCAAACTAGGGATTTGCCATCGGCACCGGGAGGGGGGGGAGCCCAATTCAGTGCCCCCACCTCCTGTCACCCTAGGCAAGTGCCTAGTTTGCCTAGTGGGCGAGCCGACCCTGCTCATAGGACCAGCATTGCAAAACTCAAGAGAGAGGGAGTCTACAGTCAGGAGGAGGACTAGGGAAGACTCCATGAAAAGGCTGGCTGGATTCAGCCCCTGATCTGAGAAGGTGTCAGGTGACAGCACAAACTGACGGGTCAACAAGGACTTTGGAGCACCTCGCCTTGGGAGACCTGTCACTCGCTCCGGAACGAGGAAGGGAGGACTCTCCTGCTCTCAAGGGGATTGTTTAACTGAAGAAGGAATGGGCCGTCGACATCGGGATGTGCTGCATGGTGCCTTGTAAGCAGTGGCGTCCCCAGGGAGCCAAGTGCATCTCTCCCTTTGCTACCGGAGGACTGTTTGCTTTTCAGTGACTTTGTCTGCACAGTCTTCAGTTCTCCGTACACCACATCTATCCTTTCTTTTGCTCTTTCCTTGAGATTTACTACCTTGTATTTTTATCAGGATTCCAGCTCAATCGCTTGGATTTCTTTCCGTTAAGCCGCAGAGCGTGGGCCTTCCTCACTTGCCCTATGCTTGCCTGCTGAGGCACCATAAGGCCCTCCTTTTCATTCGCATCTTTCCCTTGGCTAATGCCTGAGGGTCACCCGGCATCTCCCCTCCAGCAAGTCTTCTGCAGCTGGCCCTGCTCAGTGGGCTCCACGACTCACCTCGACTACCCGGATGAGAAGGTCCGAGGGCACAAAACAGAATCCGTCGATGTCTGCGGCCTCGCAGAGGATTTCTACCTGCTCCAGAAACTGTATCTTGTGAGCAGTGTCCTAAAGGCAAAGCGAGGGAAGAATGAAATGGCTATGGGGAAATGAGCCCAGGAAGGAGACAGAAGGGAGACCGTCACAGGGGGATCGATGAAGCAGCCCCTTCTAGAGTCTGACCAGGGTACTGACCTGACAACCTTCAGAACTGCCATAGGGCTGCCGGGCCCACCCTGGCCCACTGGTGGGGGAGGGGGGATGTTGAGAAACCTCTAGAGATTTGGGGGTGGAGCCTGAGGAGGACAGGGCCCACAGTGGGGTACCAGGCCCTAGAGTCCACCCTCCAAAGCATCCCTCTTCTCCGGGATGAGATAGTGTGGAGAGGAGCTGTAATTCTGGGGGATCCCCAAGGCCCTCCTGGAGGCTGGTCTGCCTAAGGGGCCTGGGTGTTGCATCCAGAATCTGCTTCTGGGAAGCTCTGAAGCAGGGGCTGAAGACGACCTAACCCTGAGGGGGCGCAGTGGCGTGAGTGAAGGGGAACCCCTGGAGGTCCGCCAGAAAACTCTCGCTGGCCATTGGGTTCTGAGACACGTTTCTGAGGGGTCTTCCCCCTTCTGTCTCTCCCCGATTCCTGGCTCCTTCTTCAGCCATCCCTCCTCGAGGAGAGGACTATGTGGAACCCCCAGTCTAAACGTCTCCAGAATGCATAGAAGGAGGCCAAGAATGTGAATACCTCCTTGACGTTGACAACAAAGGAGCGGACAAAGCTCAGCGCCTCACTCTCAAGAGTCAGATCTTCTACTCTTGTCACGGCATCTAATACAGACACAAAACAGTTATGAGTCTTAGCGGCAAGGGAAGAAGGGAAAAAGAACAAACTGGCCCTGTCTCTGCTGGAAACTCCAAAAGGCTTGGAAAGACCCACTTATTACTCACCGGAGTCTCTTTCTCCCCCCACTCCCCTATTTGACTTATATTGGCCATCAACCACTTTAACTCTCAAGGCTTCCTTCCACCAGAGAGGGCTGAGAGAGGTCTGCAGATCCTCTCCCATTGCAGAGCACCCCGTTCTCCGTCTCTGTCACAGCCTGGCAGTTCGGGCAAGAGAGCGCTCTTGGAAGAATCTGGTGCTTCCCAGCCAGGACAGCCTCCCCCATTCACACAAGCCTTGGGGCAGAGGGTGTTTTCTGCCTGCTGGTGACAGTCTGGGCTGCAGGATCTTTGCTGAGGTTCAAGACAGGAGGGGGACTCACCTTCTAGAGAGGGGCAAGGCGCCGGTGGAACAGGCACCTCTTCTACTTTCTCTCCCCAGGCAAAGAAGGGGATAGGACTGGGCATCTCGTCTTCCTCAGGTATATCTGGAAGAGGCAGGGAAGGAGGGTTCAGGGGGCTGTTCCAGGAGAGGAGGCAGGGTCACCCAGACAGCCCTCAGTCCCTCTGCCCGCAGAGAACCTTCCCGTCTCACCCATCCTCCAAAGAGCTCAGGGGACAGACAGACATCATTCTCCCTCTCCCTCTGGGCTCCTCAAGACAGCCCTGTCCGATTGGCTGGGGGAGAGAGAGAATGACCGGCCCAAAGACCCTCAGTCCCTGTCCTGGCAGAATGGGGGTCTGATCCTGGAGCACCCGCCTCACATTACCCAGTGGAAGGGCACTTCAGAGACCAACGGATTAAGGCCTGAAGGTCCATTTTAACCATCAGATGGAAGTTCCAGCGGACTCTTGGTCAGGTCTGAAGCCCTTGGTTCCTTCTTCTGAACTCCCCCTCCCCCATACATACACATACCCCTCAGTTCATTCAAATGTCCCGTCCCTTTGACGTAGCTCTGAGGAGTGATCCAATTGATACCATAGGGGCATCTAGAGGGTCTGGGTTCAAGGGCTCAGAACCAGAACCAATGTCTCATTTAATTAGGCTGCAAGCAATGTTTCCTCTAAGCTGCAGAGTCTTGTGAGAATTTGTGATCTACTGGCATTAAAGTTGTGAGCGACTGCATAAATCCTTGTGCTCTGGGATCATCCTTCCTGAGCTAAGACAAAAACGTGTGAGCTGGAGGCTAAAAATCTGTGAGCCAGTTCACCCTAGCTCAGCTTAGAGGGAACCCTGGTTGCAAGGCTCCTGAGAGGCAGAGGCTCCAACTGGGCTCTGGGGTCCTTCTGGACCAAGGGGAAGGAAGCACAGCTGCTCTCTGAGGAACAGAAACCTCCCCCCCACCCCCCCACTACCATCATGGGCCCTAAAAGGGCAGCAGGAGCAGCGGAAGGAGGGGAGGTTGGAGGCCCTGCGGGCGGATCCCAAGCCCAAGAAATGTGAGTGTTCCAAGGACGTGGACTTTGACCCCTGGGGAGAGAAACTGGGGCCCAAAGCTTCAGAAATGGTACCCAGGCCTTAAGGGTGTGGGGTGTCCCTCCAGTAACACCCATGAGCAGGGAAGACAGAAGCTGAAGCAGGCGGGGTCTGCCCCTTTTGATCTCTGGACGGGCTCTGAGGGTCTGGGAGCCCTGGGCAGGGAACCATGGCAACCGGCATCAACACTTCTGAATTTAGAACCTTCCCTCCAACTGCACCAAGTTCTCCAGAAGGAGGACAAAGACATCCCCACATCAGTCCCCCAACAGGGGTCTCAGGTTGCCAGATTTTGGACGGGTCCCTCCAGATGTCCCTTTGTGATCAGTCTGATCTGCAGCATTTCTCAGGGGGAGTTCTCCCCCCCACACACACAACAGAGGGACAGCACTATGTCCATGAAGGGGACAGCAAGGTCTCTCCAGCAGCTTAAAAGTCAATACAAGATAAATCGGAAATAGAGCGTGGTAGTTGTCAATATTTCAAACCATCTTACATTGCTTTTAACAGTGAAGAGCAGGCATGCCCAGAAATGCATAGCTACTCAGTGCTTATATACATCAGGCAAGTCAAAGGTAAATAAGATCATGATAAAAATTTGTTTTTGGGGAGATCATTTTTAGTCAGAGAAGAAATTATTGGGAACCGAAGGGCAATAAACGGGGGAAGTTCTTGAGTGCCAGGAAAAGCTCTGGCTTCCCCTTTCTG
Source organism: Heteronotia binoei (assembly GCF_032191835.1). Taxonomy (NCBI): domain Eukaryota; kingdom Metazoa; phylum Chordata; class Lepidosauria; order Squamata; family Gekkonidae; genus Heteronotia; species Heteronotia binoei. Next base: position 6,508,582 of record NC_083226.1, on the reverse strand, counting down.
CACCCAAAACTTCTGGTGAAGGGACAGGACACTAGGGGTGCCAACTCCAGGTGGGCAAATTCCTGGAGACTGCGGGTGGAGTCTGGGGAGAGCAGGGTGTGGAGAAGGGAAGGACCTTTGTGGGAATTAATATCAGCCTCCGAAAGAGCCATTTTCTGTAGGGCAACCTGGGTTTTTTTTTTTTGAAGACCAGCTGTAATTCCAGGAGATCTCCTGTCCCTTCCACCTGGAGGTTGGCAAGCCAAGCTCCATCCCTGCAGCTTGAAGCCTGAGGTGAGGCAGAGAGGGTCTGGTCCTCTGGGCCAGGCAGAGAAGGAAGCACCCCCACCCAGCAGGAGGGGAGGGCGGAGGAGGAGGCCCCCTGGCCAGACCTCCAGCCCCCCAAGCACCAGGGTCCCTCTGCCCCCTGGGGAGAGACTGGGGCCCAACGAAGAAAGGAAAGGCCAGAATGGGTGCCCAGCCTCTGCCCCACCTTCACAAAGGAGGGCGTCCCGCTGGATGCAACTCTGGAGCAAGGAAGCTGGGAGTTGGAACAAACTGTGTCTGTCTCCCTGGAGCTCCAGATGCGCTCTGAGGGTCCGTTGGCCCGGGCAGGGAACCATGGCAACCGGCATCAACACCTTTGAATTTAGAACCTTCCCTCCAACTGCCGCCTGCAGCGGGTTCTTCCAGTGGGGTTGCCAGGCCCAGCTCAGGAAACGCCTGGGGACTTTGGGGGTGGAGCCAGGAGACTTTGGGGGTGGAGCCAGGAGCAAGGCTGTGACCAGCATGATTCAACTCCAAAGGGAGTGCCGGCCATCCCATTTAAAGGGGCCACGCTCCTTTTAGATGCCTTTCCTTCACTGGAAATAATGGCACCTCCTTTTGGGGCTCATAGAATTAGATCCCATGGTCCAATCTTTGTGAAACTTGGGGGGTTCTTTCTTTGAGGAGACTTACCAGATGCTGTGCTGAAAATCTGTTGCCTCTATCTCAAAAAACAGGCACCCCAGAGCCCCAGATATCCATCGACTGATTCTCCATTATACCCCATGAGGAAAGTCCCCCTAGGGTATAATGGAGTGCCCAGTGAACATCCCCTGCTTTCTGATAACGCTGCAGTGGGAGAGGGCTTCCGAACCAGAAGGTCCCCTGCCCACAACTGGGGATTGGCAACCCAAAGGCAAAGGCAGCATTTCCTGAATAAATGCCGGGGCAGGGGAAGAAATCAAGCGGGCTTTGAAACCGGCCCTTCCAGCCACCCCTCTCATATTGGTCTAATCTGCTGCATTGACCAGGGGAAGTCCTTGTGCTCCAGGCCTCCAGGGGAAGCTGCAGTTGCCCCGTTCTGATTCTGAAGCCTCTTGAAAGGGCAGCTGCTGCTTTCTGCCCACTGAGTACATTCCTCAGTGCACGTTGCGCTTTGCAGAAGAATCCATCCCTTCGCCTTCCCTCCCTCCAAAGTGGGGTTGCTAAGTCTGGCTCAAGAAATATCTGGGAACTTTTTTTTTTATGTAAAACCATTTTTTTTTCAACATATTGAAATATATTTAATCATATACTTTAAGATGTTAACCAATACATTACAAATTTCCTCCTTTCCCAACCCTCAGTTTCTTGACTTCCGCCGGTGCTGAAAGTACTTAAAAAAGAAAGGTAAAATTCACAATTATAGAATCTTCACTTACGCTTCCAGTTATCTTAACACAATATAAACCAAGACTATGTACTAATAGTTATTAAAATTAACCTATTTTTCTCATAATCTAACCACCTTTACAATTGCATATCAGATCAGAAAACCATATTAAAAACTTTATCTTCCCATTAAAAGTTCAGATACTATTATCAAAAACCACTAAGTGTCTCTTAACTTTCCATTGTTTTTCAACATATTCTTGAAATTTCTTCCAATCATCCTTAAATTTTTCTGAATTAGTTTTTTAAGATTCTAGTAAGTTTACCCATTTCACTCCAGTGTAACACTTTTAAGAGCCAGTCCCATTTCTCTGGTATTTTATCTTGCTTCCACGTTTGCGCATATAGTGTCCTTGCAGCTGAAAGCAAGTGTCAAGCATCTGTAATTCTGATCTATAATCAATGTACTCGCAGGCCAGGGTTAAGAGGGCCTGCCTAACATCCTTGGAGACAAGGAGTCTGAGAACCTGTTATTCTTTCTTGTTTATGACCCAAATGTATCGTTGTTGTTTAGATGTAACTAGCAGAGAAAAAGGCAATCAGTATGTTCCCAGGGAACTTCTAAGGAGTGTACTGGCCATCTGTGCCTGGCAAGGTTGAGACTAGATAACGCCTGAGAACAGGAATAGTTGTGACACTGTCTGTGTGAATGCTCCCCAAGCATCTCTCACCCCTCCTTTGGAATGTCTTTGATGTAACTCTTAAAAGTACTGTACCTATGTATCAGTTTCAGTCTTCTCAAGACTTGGCCTCGACCAAAGTAGCGAGTAGTCAATAAACGTTGTCTTTATATTAATATCGACTCATCATTGACCCGAATGCTTGACATTTTGAGAAGACTCCTTCTAAGGAATTTAACCCAACTGGCAACCTTGTAACCTGATGGCCGAAAGTATTCCAGGAGGCGGTGAATTCCCAGAGCCCGACGAAGGGGTACCGGCGCCGGGTCTCCCGTGGCACGTCCTAGACGCCAGGAGAGGTCCGAGCTCACCCCTTCACATCCAACAGCTGCTAGTCACCCCCCGGCAGTGGTAACCGAGAACCTCGACAACCACCATGGATGAGGCTCCGGCACGGAGGGACGCCATTCTCACCCAACATATGCACAAGGTGAAAATGACCAAAGACATTGTGAAGGGACTGCGCGATGAAATCCAGGTGATGACCACCCGGATGGCAGGGGAGTTTAACCGACAAATTAATTGAGCCCTGGGGGTGCCAGGTTCCAGGAGGGCACTGCAACTGACGCCGGCTAGAGCTCCTGCCGCCACACTGCCAGCTCCCCTGGCTCCCCGGCCGCCAGCCCCAGGTCCAGCACCACGACCAGGAGGGGCCCCCGTACCAAGAGATGGGGAACGGGGGCGAGAATTAGAGGCCACCTTCGATGGCGACCCAGAGGAGGTGGAGTATTCACGATCCAGGCTAATAGCTACATGCATTATTGGGGAAACACCTTCCCAGACGAATTCAGCCGAGTGGATTACCTGGGATTGAAACTGAAGGGAGCGGCCAGAAGATGGTATGTGAGTTTGTATGAGGCCATGAGCCTGGAACTGGACTATGTGAATACGTTCCTGCAAGCTCTGATGGCCCAATATGAAGACTCCCTGCAAGAAACCCGGGCTTTGGCCACCCTGAGGGACATGCAACAGGGTTCGAGATCGATCCGAGAATACGCCGCTGAGTTCAGGACCAATGCGGCCAAGGTGAGAGGGTTGAGCGAGCTCATGAAGATCGAACACTTCACCTGGGGGCTAAATGCGGGAGTCCTGGATCGAGCCCTCACGCAGGCAAGGCCAACCACCTTGGTGGGGTGGATCCAATTGGCAAGTGAGGTCGAAACCAACATGAAACGGGTAGCCATGCAGCGGCAGCACCAAAGCAGAAAGCCAAGTCGTGAATCGAAATCAGGGGGGAAGACTGAGGTCAAGAAATCACCAGGGGGAGTGAGTACCGGGAAATCGCCGGGACCCCGCAAATGCTTCAGATGTGGAGACCCTAACCATATGGCGAGCAGCTGCCCAAATCCCCCAGGCCCCCCTCCAGTGCTTCAAAACCGAGTTCGGCAGTGCCTAAGAAGACACCGGGCCGCACTACGGAAGCGGCTAAGAGCAGCGCGGCGGCGGAAGTGGAGGAAGAATCCCCTCTCCTATCCGATCTGGATGAATTGGTGTGGCTGGACGAACCATCGGGAAACGAGGACGACCTGCTCTAATGGGTGCCGCTCAGCAGGTCGTGGAGGACGCGGCACCGATTCCGGTGAGCCTAACAGGGTCACTGTACTTTGTTCCGGTTAGGGTCTTAAATCCTAACCTTAAGAGATTTGTTCAAGTAAAGGCATTAATTGACTCAGGGTGCTACAGGGAAATCATCACCCTGAAGTTAGTGGCCGCTTTGGGACTGGCAACCACGGCTTTCCCATTCAATTTGAACAAATGGATGGGACCGTTATGCGGGGGAAACCCTGAGTGTTGGCTACTCAGCTAGTACCCGTGGGCATTGAGGATCATTGAGAACGAGAGACTTTCGTGGTTTCACCCTCCTGTTCCTACAACGTGGTTTTGGGAGTAGGGTGGCTAGCAAGCCATGAGCCGAGTATTAGGTGGGGGGATCAAACGATAAAATTCGTAGACCCTCTGTGTGAGAAACACTTCTGGAACAAGGAGTGGGGCCCACAACCTCCACCATGTCAGGAAAAAGTTTGCCTGACTCTGGAGAACGTGCCCGCTGTCCCCAGTCTTATCGGGACCTGATGGGAGTGTTTAGCGAAGGAGTACTGACTGTGCTATTGAACTGATTCCCGGGCAAAACTGTACTCCATGGGGTGGGCCGAGAAGGTGGAATTGAGGAAGTTCCCAGATAAGAACTTGGAAGCGTGGGTTCATCAGGCCGGCAATGGCTCCCCATGCGGCCCCGGTGATATTCAGGAAGGAGGATGGCTCATTGAGACTGCACAGATTTTCGCGGGATTAATGGGATTTCAACCTCCAATGCATACCCCATCCCCCTCATAAAGGACTTACTTAGCACGGTGTCTGAAGGGAAAATATTTACCAAATTGGACTTAAGAGATACGTACTTTAGAGTGTGCATCAAGGAGGGGGATGAGTGGAAGACGGCTTTCAACACCCCAATGGGACAATTCGAGTACCTAGTGATGCCGTTTGGATTACAAGGGACCCCAGGGGTCTTTATGAACGTTATAAATGATGTGTTGCACAAATTTTTGTTCAAGGGGGCGGTGGTGTATCTGGATGACATAATTATCTATTCACAAGATAAGAAATCACATGTGAAATTGGTGAGGGAGGTCCTAAGTACACTAATGAAGCACAAACTGTATGCCAAACTGTCCAAATGCGAATTCCACAAAACAGAATTGGACTACCTAGAATTTAGGGTCTCAGCTCAAGGTCTGGCAATGGACCCTGCTAAAGTGCAAGCAGTGTTAGAGTGGTCTAACATGCAAATGAGTTCCTGCTGGGCTTTTTATACAAAGAAGCCCCGTGTTGAACAATGGTGGTGTCAGGGGTGTGTGGCTAATAGGCAAATTAGTTCCTGCTGGGCTTTTTCTACAAAGAAGACCCGTGTGAAACAATGGTGGTGTCAGGGGGTGTGGCTAATAGGCAAACGAGTTCCTGCTGGGCTTTTTCTACAAAGAAGACCCGTGTGAAACAATGGTGGTGTCAGGGGGTGTGGCCTAATAGGCAAATGAGTTCCTGCTGGGCTTTCTCTACAAAGAAGCCCTGTGTGGATCAATGGTGGTGTCAGGGGGTGTGGCCTAATAGGCAAATGAGTTCCTGCTGGGCTTGTTCTACAAAAGAAGCCCTGCATACTTGTATCTCCCTTGATCATGGTATGTATTTTACAAAAGATGAAAAATCGCCAGTTGTCTTACAAAAATCTCGTCTTCTTACAAAAGGCGTCAGTATAGCTGCAGTTGCGGATTCATGTAATTTATTCTCTGATTTCTCCATTGTGGGATTGCTTTTCCTCTGTACTGGTTGTTGTTAGCATATAAGATACCACTTATTTATAGAATTTGTATTATATACATCCTCTGGCAATCGGAAAAAAAATATAATTATAAAATGAAATATTTTTAAGTTATCCCAAGCAGAACAGAATAACTGTGTGTGTCTTTTCTCCTTTCAGTCACCCCCTTCCAAGAAAAGGAAACTAGAAAAGCCTCAGAAACCAATTCTTTCCTAATTTTGGAGTCGACCATGAAAGAGTTAGCTATGAAAGCTTAATCTCTGGGGCTGGAAGCTCCTGAAGGGACGAAAGCAGTTGCGGCGGGGATTTAAAAAATTCTCGGTGACCTGAAGGTATATTAACCACAATGGGCACATTTTTTGAAAGTGATGTTAATTAATTTCTTTAACAGCACCAGAGAGCCAGTTTTGTGTAGTGGTTAAGCACGTGAACTCTTATCTGGGAGAACCGAGTTTGATCCCCCACTCCTTCACTTGCACCTGCTGGAATGGCTTTGGGGCAGCCATAGCTCTCCTTGAAAGGGCAGCCACTGTGAGAGCTCTCTCAGCCCCACCCACCTCACAGGGTGTCTGTTACGGTGGAAGGAGATAAAGGAGATTGTGAACAGCTCTGAGACTCAGATTCAGGGAGAAGGGTGGGGTATAAATCTGCTGTCTTCTTCTTTAGGATGGTAGCGCAGGATTCTAATGACTTGGTTCTTGTTTGCTTTGGAAATAGGTCCAGTACAAATGCATCCCTTGCGAAAACAATGAAGTCAGCCTGTTCCTGACCACTTTAGAGAACTCCTGGATCCATTTGAGGAGAAAGAAGAGAGAGCGGGTCAGGCAGCTGCAAGAGCTTCTTTGAGCTTCCATCAATTTCCTGCAGGCCCCGGAAGAGAAGGAGAACCCCCAGAAAGATTCCCATAAAACCACAGAACATGAAGAGAAGGAGGCAGGGAGCATCAGAGGAGGGTCCCTGGAATTTGAGTTCCCGGAAGGCCATAGTCTAAATAGTTCCTCTCCCGTTAAGGAGGGGAACAGCCAAGCCTGTACTGAGGAAAGCGAGGAAGCCAAACTGCCAGCAGTTGCCTTAGCAGGCTCTGAAGAAGCTGGTGGGGCTAAGGAATCCAAAGCTTTTGGCACTGGCAGCCAGGCCACTGAAGCCGAGCTGCAGGCCGCCATCTTGAACGAATGGTTCCTTTCCAAGTGCATCTTAAATGTGGAGAAAGAAAAGGGATTTCTTGGTCGAGATGCACTGGGTCGAAGGGCAGAACCGGGACTTGATGAACCAGCTGTGCACCTACTTAACAGGATTCTCTGGCTGGTCTGGACTGGAGTGCTTTTTGTGAGGGAAGAAAGTAGATGGGTCTTATTTTTGTAATCTTTGCTCTGGTGTCAATATGGTCGATGATAACCTTTGCTGTGAAAGTGGCTGTTTTTTGTTTTTTTTAAACCACAAAGTGTGAAATCTCAGGGGCTCTCGAGCAGCACCAGAAACCTAGATGGGATGGGAGCAGAGGCTGAGCTACCGAGCTACGCTCAGAAAGTGGCGCTGTGTTTGTGTTCAAAGGGCAGAGCCGGGGGTAGGTTCCTCAGCAGAACTGCCTCTTTTCACAGTTGCTCTATACCTGTTCTCCACAAAAAGTTCCGGAAAATAAGCCTCTTGGATCGCTGTTGCTCGTTGAACCCATTCTCATTTCTCGGCATAATATAGACCTGCCTTTGGAGAACTGGGAATCTCTCTGCTGGCAGTACCCTGATGTAACCTGAGAGCAGGCACGTGCTCTGATGCTCAAGCAACCAAGAGGATTCGAATAGTGAGGCATACTGTTGTAGCTGCGTTCCCAGAAATACCTGTTGAACTGAATGGCAACTTTCTGTAGCCCCCAGAAAGGCTTTTTTTGAAGCAGGGACTCCTTTGCATATTAGGCCACACCCTCCTAATGTACCCAATCCTCTTTGAGGTTACAGTAGGCCCTGTAAGAAGAGCCCTGTAAGCTGTTGAAGGATTAACTACATCAGGGCTGTGTGGCCTAATATGCAAAGGAGCTCCTGCTACAAAAAAAGCCCTGTCTCCTAGTATGTGAAATGTTTATTGCTTGCAGCCGTTCTGTGTGGTGCCTGCTCGCTCAGAAGAAATGGTACGGGAATTGGTGGGAGCAGGTTAGAGCGGTGTCCAAAACGCCAGCCTCAGCCACGATTGCAGAGTGTTACATTTCGTGTACGGCTCGGCTCGTTGCGAAGCTGGGAACATTTTTTTTTTTTACTTAGCCATTCCACTGAAACGTTTGCGAGCCGTTTCAAAATTAAGCTGGGAGTTAAATTCAGAACGGTTCAATTTTAGCTGCTTACTGCTACCAGCCAGGTCTGTTCTGCTGAGAGTGAGCAAATTGAACTTGGGCAGAGGAAAGACGGGGTCACGCCTCTCTGCCGCGGTTCTGCCCCCCTCTGCCCCCCTCCCAAAAGCTATGCCTAGCCCTTCCTGCTTTGTGAACTTAATTAGTCACTATATTACTGTTTTCCTTTGCTACCCAAAGGTGTTTACAGTAAAATCCAATATTTTCTCCCCAAATTGAGTTTGCAAAGTGTTGGCAGATTGTTCTCTTAAGCGAGTAGCAGGGTTGTCAATGGAGAGAGGCGTCAGCCCCTGCCTCTGCTGCTGGGAGCTGCAAACTCAGTAGGCTTCTAGGTTGGGCTTTCTGGGAGTGTATTTGCGCTGCACAGGACGAGTCTTCTGCCCCACCTGGAGATGAGAGCTCAGGGGAAAGGGAGGTCCCGCTCTACCTGCTCCAGAGGACAGTGGTGTCTTTCTGCCAGGATCTCCCGATGAAGGTCTCTCGCTTGCGTCCCGGATGGCATCAAAGAATTCAGAACGGGAACAATAAATTTCTCAGCTGCCCCTGCAGCACCGTGGCTGGAGCAGAGCAACAGCTGCTGCCATGGAATGGAACCACTGAACTAGGGGGAATTAACAAAGCCTCAGTATGGTAAAAGCTAGACATGCATTTTCTTCTCAGGTTCCTCAAAATCATCTGTTCTACCATTATAATATGAGTCCCGTGGCACAGAGTGGTTAGCTGCAGTACTGCAGTCCAAGCTCTGCTCACGAACTGAGTTCGATCCTGGCGGAAGCTGGGTTCAGGTAGCCGGCTCAAGGTTGACTCAGTCTTCCATCCTTCCGTGGTCGGTAAAATGAGCACCCAGCTTGCCGGGGGGGGGGGAGCGTAGATGACTGGGGAAGGCAATGGCAAACCACCCCGTAAAAAGTCTGCCATGAAAATGTTGTGAAAGCAACGTCACCCCAGAGTTGGAAACGACTGGTGCTTGCACAGGGGACTTCCTTTACTTTTATGTGTGCTGCACAGCCAATTCATTACCTTAAGAGGTTTCTCAGTAGAAGGGAGAGATAATTGTGGCCAAAGCCTCTACTGAGGTGGCATGGACGAGTTCCCCCTCATAAAGAGATAGATTTCCAGCCCGTTTCAATGCTTGGTTTGTGGAATTTATAGAACTGAAGCACCATTTTACTGCATGGAGTCCTCAGCGTGAGTGACAACAGAATCTGAAAACAGCCACAAAAATACAGTAACAGTGTGACCAGAGAAACTGAAGTGTGGCATTCCACTAATTATGTTCGGTGTTCAGAAAATGCTTTTGTCTATAACCACAGCAGCTGTGAAAGTGAAGCGTTCAGCTTCTGGTAGAGGGCAGAAAAGGAAATGGGAAAAGCCCTGGCCCCCAGAACCAGTTTGGTGTAGTGGTTAAGTGCGCAGACTCTTAACTGGGAGAGCTGGGTTTGATTCCCCTTTTGTTATGCCAATAAAGCTGTGCTATCGGTTGATTGATTCCCCACTGCTCCACTTGCAGCTGCTGGAATGGCCTTGGGTCAGCCATAGCTCTTTCAGTTGTCCTTGAAAGGGCAGCTTCTGTGAGAGCTCTCTCAGCCCCACCCACCTCACAGGATGTCTGTTGTGGTGGAAGAAGGTAAAGGAGGTTGTTGGACCACTCTGAGATTTGGAAGGCAGGATATAAATCCAATATCTTCTCTCACAGCACATCCAGAAGAGCGATAGCAGTTTTTATGGACCGATATGCAGAACTTCCCCCATTTGGGTTGTTAAAGGCAAGATCCAGCTTCTCAAATTGGCCCCCAAACGACCTGATAGCCAGATTAAACAGTTGAAGGATGATCATGTGGGGTTTTGTCTTATCACAGAAGACCCCAAAAAAAGAAGCCAGAAGCGAACCTCAGAAAGACCTGTTCTTTCGCAAGCCACCCTCCAGGTTATCACGTTTTATATTCAGATGGCTGTTGGCTCTAAGATGCAGGGCACCCAACCTTTTTTGAGCCCTTCGGCATTCTGACCCTGTAGCGGGCACTCAGAAATATACAACCAACTCTCTGTGTACCAAAAATTCAATAATGTATTTAAATGCCACTAAATCCCCAAATATATGGCTCGACCCAGCAAGGTCTCATTTATGTCAGATCCAGCCCTGGTAACAAATGAGTTCGACACCCCTGGTCTAGTTATGTCAGGGCTGTGTATTTCTTTGCCCCAACTTTTACCCGTTGGGCCGGGATATGCGTGTACCTATTTAAGATAAGGTAGCAGAGATATAAATGTTATAAAGAACACATTTTAAAAAAATTAAAACATGCTTAAAACATAAGAACATAAGAAAAGCCATGTTAGATCAGGCCAATGGCCCATCCAGTCCAACATTCTGTGTCACACAGCGACCAATATATATATATATATATATATATATATATATATATATATATATATATATATATATATATATATACACACATATACACACATATACACACATACACACTGTGGCTAATAGCCACTGATGGACCTCTGCCCCATATTTTTATCTAACCCCCTCTTGAAGGTGGCCATGCTTGTGGCCGCCACTACCTCCTGTGGCAGTGAATTCCACATGTTAATCACCCTTTGGGTGAAGAAGTACTTCCTTTTATCCGTTTTAACCTGTCTGCTCAGCAATTTCATCGAATGCCCACAAGTTCTTGTACTGTGAGAAAGGGAGAAAAGTACTTCTTTTTCTACTTTCTCCATCCCATGCATTATCTTGTAAACCTCTATCATGTCACCCCTCAGTCGACGTTTCTCCAAGCTAAAGAGCCCTAAGCGTTTCAACCTTTCTTCATAGGGAAGGTGTTCCAGCCCTTTAACCATTCTAGTTGCCCTTTTCTGAACTTTCTCCAATGCTATAATATCCTTTTTGAGGTGCGGCGACCAGAACTGCACACAGTACTCCAAATGAGACCGCACCATCGATTTATACAGGGGCATTATGATACTGGCTGATTTTTTTCCAATTCCCTTCCTAATAATTCCCAGCATGGCGTTGGCCTTTTTTATTGCAAACGCACACTGTCTTGACATTTTCAGTGAATTATCTACCACGACCCCAAGATCTCTCTCATGGTCAATCTCTGCCAGTTCACACCCCATCAACTTGTATTTGTAGCTGGGATTCTTGGCCCCAATGTGCATTACTTTGCACTTGGCCACATTGAACCGCATCTGCCACGTTGACGCCCACTCACCCAGCCTCAACAGATCCCTTTGGAGTTCCTCACAATCTTCTCTGGTTTTCACCACCCTGAACAATTTAGTGTCATCCGCAAATTTGGCCACTTCACTGCTCACTCCCAACTCTAAATCATTTATGAACAAGTTAAAGAGCATGGGACCCAGTACCGAGCCCTGCGGCACCCCACTGCTTACCGTCCTCCACTGCGAAGACTGCCCATTTATACTCACTCTCTGCTTCCTATTACTCAGCCAGTTTTTGATCCACAAGAGGACCTGTCCTTTTACTCCATGACTCTCAAGCTTTCTAAGGAGCCTTTGATGAGGAACTTTATCAAAAGCTTTCTGGAAGTCAAGGTAAACAACATCTATCGGGTCTCCTTTGTCCACATGTTTGTTCACCCCCTCAAAGAACTGAAACAGGTTAGTGAGGCAAGATCTTCCCCTACAGAACCCATGCTGAGTCTTCCTCAATAACCCGTGTTCATCAATGTGCCTACTCATTCTGTCCTTGATAATGGTTTCTACCAACTTTCCCGGTATTGAAGTCAGACTGACTGGCCTGTAATTTCCCGGATCTCCTCTGGAACCCTTTTTAAAGATGGGGGTGACATTTGCTACCTTCCAGTCCTCAGGAACAGAGGCAGATTTCAATGAAAGATTACAGATTTTTGTTAGAAGATCCACAAGTTCAACTTTGAGTTCTTTCAGAACTCTTGGATGTATGCCATCCGGACCCGGTGACTTATTAGTTTTTAATTTGTCTGTTAGTTGTAGGACCTCCTCTTTTGTCACCTCAATCTGACTCAGGTCTTTCAACACCCCTTCCAATATTAGTGGTTCTGGGGCGGGCAAACACTTCTCATCTTCCACGGTGAAGACAGAGGCAAAAAATGCATTCAGCTTCTCAGCCATTTCCCCATCCTCCTTCAGTAATCCTTTTACCCCATGGTCATCCAAGGGCCCCACTGCCTCCCTGGCTGGTTTCCTACTTCTAATATATTTGAAGAAATTTTTATTGTTGGTCTTTATGTTTTTTGCAATATGCTCCTCATAGTCCCTTTTTGCCTACCTGATCACAGTCTTGCATTTGATTTGCCATTGACTGTGTTCCCTTTTACTAATCTCACTTGGACTGGTTTTCCACCGCTTAAAGGAGTCCTTCTTACCGTTAGCACTTATTGGTCTTAAAGGTGCTTTCTTGGTATTTCTCCCATGGGATCCAGAGAACTGGGCAAAGGAAGTTCTGGCTCTTTCCTTCCTTCCCCAGGGGACCAGGAGGGGGAGGAGCCTCAGCCAATAGAAGGAAGAGAGGCTTGGCTCAGTAGCTCTGCTGTGCGATTGAGAGAGCCTGGCAAAGCAAGCTCTCCCTTCCCCCCCCCCCTTTCTCCCCGACAAAGGAGCCTCTCAGTCAATGGAGAAAATAGAGGTTTTGCTCTGTAGCTCCTGTGCAATTGAGCAAGCCTGGCAAAGCAAGCTGTGATGCAGAAGGGAGCAAGAGAGGGGAGAAGGAAGCAGATGACAGCAGTTGCTCGGGGGCCTGATAGGAGCCCTCTGGGGGCCTAATTCGGCCCCGAACTGCATTTTTGACACCCCTGAACTAGACACTCCCTTCTTCTAACTGCAAATCGACTCACGCTCCTTGGATCAAGTATTGCTCTCTGGCTGCAACCTGCCTCCGGCTTCAAAGAGAACCACTCTCTCTCAGTCTGCAGCCTCTTCAGAGAGAACCTTTCTACCTTTCCAGAGAGAACAATTTCCCTTTCTAGCTGGTATTAGTGAATTTCCTGCATTATGCAGGGGGGTGGACTAGATGACCTTGGACGTAACCTTCCAACTCTATGCTTTATCTTTAACAAAAATCCAGTGTTGATCGTCTACAGCTGCCAGTAGCTTGGACACTCCAACCACTTTTGTCATAGATCAAGCTTTACTGTATCACCCTGTGACTTTCTCCTCTTCCAGGATCGCGACTGCCTTTTCTGCTATTTACATATAATTTTTTTTAAAAGCCTCCTGCTGCAATTCTAAAACACACCTGTTGTTGCCAAGGTTACCAGCCAATGCTGCCTTTCAGAATGGCCACTAAAAGTGCAAATGGGGTTCCCAGGTTTATTGGAGTGCATCACAATTTCCCGTTCATTAGTTTGATGAGGAGAAATGTCTTCCCCTGTCCAAAACCCCAAACTTTGTAATTTGCCATCTTTTAAACTCTAATCTTTGTTATTATTTGCATAGTAGCTGAGGGGAAGGCGTGTGGGGAAAGGAGGAGCCAGCCTCAGTAACTGTAAGAAAGAAATGAAAGTACATTATCTGAGTAACACCGGGTGACTTTAGTACCATCACCCACACTTTCTCAGGGCAGAAGTGATTACTAAGGTCAAGACATAACAGGCAAACAGTCGTTTATGAGCAGAATAATAACAACGCAAAGCATCGACCCTTTATAGCTCCAACAGTAATGGCAAAAGAACAAAGCAGTAGTCAAGTGTACCTTTAAGACCAACTAAGTTTTATTCAGAATGCAAGCTTTCGCATGCTCTTAAGCAGACTTCATCAGACAAAATGGGAATGGCAAGCAGCAATTCTTAATGTAAGTGGGCAGTGAGTTGGTACGTAGAATCATGGGAATGTTTTTAGCAGATTAAAAGAATCACAAATAGGGATCTGTGTTTGTAAGTGTTAGAACAAAGCAGGACTGAAACAAGATTGGAGGGTGATAAAAAGCAGACTGCTGTTGTAGGTGCGAAGTGCCATAAATCTAGGTAACATTCTGGCTTTGTTAGTTTAAACAGAGGGTATGGTTTCTCAAGAGGTCATTAGGGGTGTGCATTTGGTTCGGCCAAATCAAAGAAACCTCCGAATCACCCCTTATTTGGAAGTATACGGCGCCATATACTTCCGAATCCAATTGGAAGTCATTATACAGGAGCCGTATACAGCTCCCTGTATACTTCTGAATCAATATTCGGAAGTATACGGAAGTCCATAGAAAAGGCAGGAAAGGAGCTTCTGCAGCCTCAGGGGAGCTGCTTGCCTCCTTTCCCTCCTTTGGAAGCCTTTTCCCGCCTCTCCCATAGCCTCCCTGGGATCAGGGAGGGAGGGGGAGGGAGAGAGGAACCCCAGCAGCCAATCCAAAGCATGCATTTGCAAAATGCATTGCAAATGCATACTTTGCAGGGCTGTTGTGTAGCCGATGGCTGGGCTAATCCCCCAGCCATCAGCAACATTGTTGTTCTTTTGTTTACTTGGGTATCCAAGTAAACAGTGTTCTCTGGCCAATCACAGAGCAGTGGTATTTTTTGAAACTGCTCTGTGTAGGGCCAGAGAATCTTTTTAAGGAGTCTGCCTGGCTGGACTCCATTTCATTGCTGCTGTGTTGGTATTGGTGTGTGAGAGAGATTGTGCTGCACTGGCCCTTGGCCTCAGCTGCTGCTGCTCTCTCTCAGCCTTGCCTGACCTGCCTGGAGAAGAGAAGACATCTAAGGGAAGACAGTCTTGGAGTTCTTGTTTTTATTTTAGTTAGTAAAAGGGCTTTTTAAGACTCAGAGTCCCTTTACTTATCCAGATTTGGGTGGGTGGGTGGGTGGGTACTGGGTAGCTTATTTGGGGTTAGGGTTAGAGGATTCTGCTGGGGGTGGGGGCCTGGGGTGGGGGGGTTGCCAATTTGCCTATATCTTACTTTAGTGAGAGGACTTTTAAAAGTGCAGTGTCCTTTTACTTTTCCTGATTTGGGTGGCTTGGATTTCTTGGGATTAGGGTGAAAGTTTTTTGGGGGGGAGGGGTTGGTAAAGTTCCTGTATTTCTAAAAGTCAAGTTTTTTACTATTTCAAAATTCAACTAGGCCAGATGGGGCAATTTAAAAAGATTTTAGGTTTCTCATAAAAGGCAGCGTGACTACTAGGTCACATCAGGCTCCCTTTTAAAGAGACTAGGGTTGCAGTGCATCTTGCTTTCAGCCACTGAAAGCCGTTGCATCCTTAGATTTCCATAGGGTAAATCACAGATTCTCTCTAGTTATAGGGGACACCTGATTTCTAGTTTGCAAGGAAATCCGGTTTGTCCCAGGATCTAGTAAGGAGAAGTTTAACTAGGAGGATATAACAAGGATTGTCTTCATCTCAAGGTAACCTTTTAAAAACTGTAGCCAGGTAGAGGCAGGATCACCTAGTCTCCTAAACTTTACCAGACTACTACTACCCCAACCCAAAGAAGGATAGGTTAGGGACCAAAAAAACAAACAAACAAGTTTTGGTGGGAGGGTTTTTAAAAAGCAACCAGGGCACCTGTTGGTTCAGGGTACAGTGTAGTGAGTTAGGTTTGTAAAAAACCCCACTCTCAGTTCACGTTGTGTGAGACTGGCCAAGGGTGACATGAGTGACAGGCAGCAGAAGAGGGGCCCTGGGGGCAAGGCCAAGGAGAAGACTAGAGGGGTGGAGGGGAGGGGAAGGACCCAGTGGGCTGGTATGCAATGGCTGGCTTCGCCCCATCTTCCTTCCAATCAGAAGGGAGGTGGAGTCAGTGGCCAGCTCAACCAGGGCATTTGCCTAAGGCGCTGGGGGGGGGCACTCAATTTGGTGCGCCCCCTGGCCTGGTTCCCTAGGCAAATGTCTAATTTGCCTAGTGGCAGGGCCAACCCAGCTCTGGGCAGACGGTTTGCAGGGCTCCTCCCCTCCTCTTCCCACTGCCAAGCACTCAAGCCCTTCCACCCACCAGCCTGTGCCTCCTTCCCTTGTCTGCTCACTACTGTCTCCTCCCACTATCCAGACTCACGGCTACCTCTTGAGTGAAACCAAGGAGGGCATGGAGCAGGGAATGTGGCTGTTCGAGGGCTAGCAAAGGAGTAGGCAGAGGGTGCCAGCAGCTGTGGGCTCTGCCAGAGACCGTCGGGGCCCAGCAGCTGGCCCACCTGAGGCTATGAGGATGCTGGTCCTGCCTCTTCAGCCAAAATGTAAGGGACATTGTACAGGTCTTCCATCCAGCATTGCCCAACTGTCCTTGAATATGTTGCCATGGCTCCAGTGGTTCATCTCCCCAGTAGAAGGAACTCTTTTGCATCTTAGGCCACACACCCCTGCTGTAACCAGTCCTGTACAGTAGGCCCTGTACTAAGAGCCCTGGAAGCTCTTGGAGCATTGGGTACATCAGTGAGGTGTGGTCTAATATGCAAAGGAGTTCCTGCTATAAAAAAGCCCTGCTGCTTAAAGGTGCAATTAGTAGACTTGGTGTAATTAGTAGACTGATCAAAGCCACCAAGTGATACACCGTCTTGCAGTTTGCAAAAATATATTACAAGGATTGTGTATAGCGCATAACAAGCAATACAATATTTCAGGGATGGCCATGCTGGCTGGGGCTGATGGGAGTTGTAGGCAAAAAGCATCTGGAGAGCTGCCATTGGCCACCCCTGCAATATTGATAGAGGCCAGCGGTGCTAAGGCCTTTTAAAGTAACAGAAACCCCAAGGGGGCCCAAAAACCCCGACCCCAAATAAATAGATTATATAAATCCAAACTTGGAAACAGTCCAACTGAAATTCACCAGGTGGGTGCTCCTAAGGAACGGAGCTTCAGCGCAGCTGCTTTCTTAAAAAGAAAGACGTCTCTCTAGATCTTGATGACGTTTCAATTCCTTCTTCAGTTTTAACGGCTCAATTGTTTCGGAGCCCTGTTCTACAGTCTCTAATCACAGAATTGAGCTTCTCATTTTTAGTGTGAACATTGGGCTCTTTCACTGCCTGGCAGCGTTCCACATGCCCATGTTGTCCACTTGATCACCTGAACACTCGAGAGCCCATCTACGTATTTGGCTGGTTGTGAAAAAATCAGCTTGTCATTGTTTCTTCAGCCACTTGATGGCGCCGCTGCAAAACCCGTGGCCAGTGAACACAGGCATAGTAGCACATGTGACTGCAGAAGTAAATGGACAGCGAAGAGGGTAGAAACACATGGAATCATATTCAGTGTCACTTATGGTTTGTGTTTTGGGTGAGGTGTGCTGGAAAGAGGCTAGCAAACTTCCTTCCACGCAGCAATTGTGGTGAGAATTGAATGACTGCAGAGTTCTCTTGGCATAACGGGAAATTTAATTTAATTTACTTTTTTAGATTTCTATCTTGCCCTTTCCTGCACGCGGGCTCAGGGCGGCTTACAGCAGAGGTTTAACATACTGATAAATTAAAATATAAAAGAGCATAAAAGCACACGGCATGAAAATCTGAGGGCAGCGCAGCATATCAACAAACAGGCCAATATCTGGCAACACAGCCCAGCCACATGGTAATGGCAGGAAATACTGGGGAGGCCACTTTAGGGTTCCAAACCCCAGGTGGGGGCAGGGGATCCCCCAGTTTGGAGGCCCTCCCCCCGCTTCAGGGTCTTCAGAAAGTGGGGGGGAGGGGAGGGGGATGTCTGCTGGGAACTCTGTTATTCCCTATGGAGACTTATTCCCATAGGAAATAATAGATAATTGATTCGTGGGTATCTGGGGCTCTGGGGGGGCTGTTTTTTGAGATAGGGGCACCAAATTTTCAGTATAGCATCCAGCACCTCTCCCCAAAATAATTCCCAAGTTTCAAAAGGATTGGAACAGGGGGTCCAATTCTATGAGCCCCAAAAGAAGGTGCCCCTATCTTTCATTATTTCCTATGGAAGGAAGGCATTTTAAAAAGTGTGCTGCCCCTTAAATGTGATGGCCAGAACTCCCTTTGGAGTCAATTATGCTTGTCACACCCTTGCTCCTGGCTCCACCCCCACTGTCTCCTGGCTCCACCCCCAAAGTCTCCTGGCTCCACCCCCAAAGTCCCCAGATATTTCTTGAATTGGACTTGGCAACCCTAGGCCACTTGGTAACAAGAGGAGGCCCGCTGAATCAGTTAACAGCCTGAGGGAAGAGCCCCCAGGGCCTGCGAAAGTTTGATGAGTCCCACAGAACTTGACTCCAAGGCAATCGGAACTGTATTCCTGTGTGTTCCGTTCATAAAAAGCCCTGTATTTATGACTGATGTATACAATTTGTGTCTGATTGAACTGTCTATAAATAATTGCCTGCTGACTGAATAGGGTTGTGAAGCCCCCAGTCCAGGTGGGGAATCTCCCGCCCAGGAGGTTCTCAACCCGCCAGCCCACATTGGGCCGGCGGGGGGGGGATCTCCCCCTGCATCGCTAGCGGGATGATGTCACCCGGAAGTGATGTCATCAAAATGGCAGCGCCCATGCAGGGCCGCTCTAGGCGTTTCCAGGAAAACTGTGGTTTTCCCCAAACGCTCTAGCCATTTGGGAGGTTAAAACTCTATGGTACCTATTGTATCATAGAGTTTTACCACCCAAACGGCTAGAGCATTCCATAGAGTTTTCCTGGAAACATCTAGAGCGGCCCCACATGGGCGCTGCCATTTTGATGATGTCACTTCCGGGTGACGTCATTTTGTTGCGTGCACGCACAATGTACACATGAATGTTCTCCGCCGGGGGGGTGAAGAGGATTTGGCAACCCTATGACTGAAGCTGCCATGCTGCAGGAGGCTGAAGTAGAATTTCACTGTGCTATGTGAGAAGACTTGTGTATGGAAAATTCTGGAACATTTTGCACCATTTGACTCTGGTGATTGTATGAACTAGCTCTCTGCTTCTACATAGAGCACTGGATTTTTTAACGATCCGGAAGCTAGCTGCTTGTTGCATAGAACCTAATCTTGCCCACTGGGTATAATTTTACATGAGAAAGTCTAGTCATCTTTCAGCCAATAATAAAGAAACACTTTTGTATTGATTTCTCAGTTCCATGTGGTCTTGAGCTTCCCTGATCTCAAAATGGTTGTATAACAAGAATGGGAAGCTTACATAAAATTCTTTTTCAGGTTCTAAAAAAAGAGAGAGGTTACTCTAACATTTAGTATTTTTGAAAAAAATGTAATTGTTTCAAATGACAAGCCACGCGGGGCAGGGGGGAACAACCCTGTTGCAGATAAACAAACCTTGGCTTATGTTCAGGTTGTTATATAAGAACATAAGAAGCCTGCTGGATCAGAGCAAAAATCCATCCTCTTGTTTCAAACAGCCCCCAACCCAGATCCTTTCGGGAAGCCCAGAAACGTGGCACAAAGGAAACCAGTCCTCCCATAGTGTTTGCTGCTCACACTTAATAATCACAGGCAGTGTTCCCTCTAAGGCAGGGGTGCAAACTCATGAGGGCCACATCTGACAGAAATGAGATCTTGCAGGGTCAGGCCCAGCCATGCGTGTCCCTATTTAAGATGAGGCAGCAGAGAGCAGTAGGCTCAAGGTTGACTCAGCCTTCCATCCTTCCGAGGTCGGTAAAATGAGGACCCAGGTTGCTGGGCGGCCGGGCGGGGCGGGGGGGAGTGTAGATGACTGGGGAAGGCGAGGGCAAACCACCCCGTAAAAAGGCTGCTAAGAAAATGTCATGATGTGACATCACCCATGGGTCTGTAATGACTCGGTGCTTGTGGTGTAGAGTGGTAAGCTGCCAGTACTGCAGTCCAAGCTCTGTTCATGACCTGAGTTTAATCCCGGTGGAAGCTGGGCTCAGGTAGCCAGCTCAAGGTTGACTCAGCCTTCCATCCTTCCAAGGTCAGTCAAATGAGCACCCAGCTTGCTGGGGGGGAAAGTGTAGATGAGTGGGGAAGGCAATGGCAAACCATCCTGTAAAAAGTCTGCCATGAAAATACTGTGATGCAACATCACCCCAGAGGTGGAAACAACTGGTGTTTGCACAGGGGACTACCTTTTTAAAGGACACAGACAAACACAACTAAAGTTAAAAAAAAACTTAAAATAAAACATGCTTAAAACATTAGCTCTTGTTGATCTTAAAGGTGTTTTCTTTGTATTTCTCCCATGGGATCCAGGGAAAGCGCTGGCTCTTTCCCTCCCTAGGGGACCAAGGGGGGAGGAGCCTCAACCAATGGAAAAAATAGAGGCTTTGCTCTGTAGTTCTTGTGTTATTGATCAAGCTTTGCAAAGTAAGTTGAGACGTAGAAGGAAGCTAGAAAGAAGAAGGTAGTAGACAACAGCCAATTGCTTTGAGGGCCTGATAGAAGTCCTCCGGGGGCCTGATTTGGCCCTCAGGCCTCATGTTCGACACCCCTGGTCTAAGGTGAGTTATTGTGAGCTAGATTGCAGTTTTTTAGCCTCCGGCTCACACATTTAACTCAGCCTACCACAGCCACCCAGCCAAGTCAGTCCACGTTGGCTTCTGGCTACTAAGGCAGTGCTGGGTCAGGCCTCCAGTAACCTACTGGGGTGTGGGCATGTGGATGAGGGGGCGTGGCCTCTCTGTGCCCCTATCGTGGCTATAGGCTCTGAATGTAGCTCTCCCTTGCTCAGATGGGCTGTTTACCCTTCTTATGCCTTCTCCTTCCTGTTTTCTGTGCAAGCCAAACTGTCTTCTTTTCTTGGCAATGCAAGTCCGGTACCATCACAGGGCTTTTTTTTTTGCATATTAGTCCACATCTGACTGATGTAGCCAATCCTCCAAGAGCTTACAGGGAGGAGGAGGAAGAAGAAGATGATGATGATATTGGATTATATCCCACTCTATACTCTGAATCTCCATTATCATGCTGACTCTGCTGCACCTTTAAAGCCCCCACCCCAGACAGGAGTTGAGAGTCAACGCCATCCTCGTGATCAGACTCATTAGTCAATTCATTAGTCGGTTCCTCCTTTTCAGCAGGCTCTACCTCGTCTTCTAAAGGGGAGAAGCGATTCGATGTTTCAATAGCAAATGATGGCAGAGCAGATTTGGACTTATTGTTTAAGGTAAAAAAGTCCTCTATCCTGAACTGTTTGCAAAGTGGCAAAGAAGCAGATTCCTCCTCCACTTCTCTTGGCCGCTTGCCTGATGCCATTAAGAGGGTTCTGTTGGGTGGCAATTAGCCCTGTCCTGATAAAAATGAATAAAATAAATAAATAAATAAAACAAATACCAAACAACTAATGTCTTAAAACTTACAGATAAAAGCCATAACATCTGCTAAGAATATCGTAAAATATCTTTAAAAGCCAAATTTGTCAGAGCCAACTCTGTAGCCGACTGCACTCCACCTTGTTGCTTTGCAGGAGTTGACTTAATTTCAACCTTCAGTTCAAATTAAAAGATTCTAAAAAACACACAAAAAAAACAAAACCCTGTCTTTGAGAGACAGGCTAAGACTGTGTAAAACTTTATAAAACTTCAGCTGTAGGTCATTAGCTGCAGCAGCTTCTGATTAGGAAAACGAAGGCAGAGGCTTATTGACTAATTAAACAACCAGAGCTTGGGAAAGACAAAACAGAGGCACCAAATATCAAAAGTGAGGTGATAGGATAAGATTATTTAAAAACAATTCCTTCCATCAAGGCAAGATAAAAGTTAAAAGATTAAAACAACTTAGCGTTAGTAGGAGCGAAGAGACAAGCGGCTGCCTTCCTCCGAGTCTGCGCAGTTTTTATTTTTGCAATTAGCTGCAGAAATAAATGAAGGATAGGGGCACCTTCTTTTGGGGCTCATAGAATTGGACCCCCTGGTCCAATCTTTTTGAAACTTGGGGGAGTATTTTGGGGAGAGGCACTAGATGCTATACTGAAAATTTGGTGCCTCTATCCCAAAAAACAGCCACCCCAGAGCCCCAGATACCCATGGATCAATTCTCCATTATTTTCTATGGGAATAAATCTCCATAGGGAATAATAGAGTTCCCAGAAGACATTTCCCTCCCCTCCCCCCGCTTTCTGACGACCCTCAAGCGGGGGGAGGGCCTCCAAACCGGGGGATCCCCTGCCCCCACCTGGGGATTGGCAACCCTACTCTACAGTCAAGTGTTGATAGTGGCTCAGGTTCCTGCACCCTAAAAGAACCAACAATGTTGTGTTTTGCCAGTGCAAAGAAAAAAGAAAAAAAGCATGAAATCTGAGTTTTAAAGAATGGTGCTTTGTTGTTAACCAAAATAAAGATTTGTCATATGGATTTTCTAGAAGTTGCTCTTCATCATACCACTGCAAAAGTCAAATAGTCTTTTACTCTCAGCATTTCTTTAAACTCGCTTGCCGTTTCTCTCTTACTGCAATATGAAACATCATTCCCTCAGCAGTATCAGATTTGAGCTCCGAAGCTTCATTTCCACCTCTTTTCAAGAAAAATCTACTTGTGCCAAAAACCACCTGCTTTCCTTATTCACTGAATATCCACATCTGTGATTAACCCACTGGCTGCAGGGGAAATTTTGCCCACCCACCCCGAGAGCGGACTCTTCGGCACTCTTTCGGGCGCGTCTGGAGGGGGCGGGGCTTCAATGCTTGCCTTGAAGCCTCCGCTCCCCGCCCCCCCCGGTCTCGGCAGCCCTCTTGGCGACAGCGCGTTTGGACGGCAGGGGGAGCGTGCTTGCATGCTCTTACTGAATGGGGGAGGTGATTAGGTCAGGAGGCTGATGCGTCAGTGGATCGCGGCGGCGGCAGGAAGCAAGGAGTGTCCCGTTCTGTAGCTCACTTTCCCCCTGCCTCCACCCTTCCCTTCTCTCATTTTACTTCAGAGGTGGAGCGGGCGACGCCGCTGCACTGCCGCCTCTTCTCCAGACTCTGCTTCAGCATTGCTGCTCCTCTGAGATGGGCTCAGAGGACCCGGACTCGCAGCTCGCCATGCTCCTTGGCTCTGTTACCCCCACCTCCTCCCGGTTCCATTTTTTTGGAGAGCGGGGGAAGAGGAGGCAAACTCGGGGGTCCCCCGGCAGGGCAGGAGAGTTGGGAAGCCTAGTGAGGAACCAAACCCGGTTCTCCCAGATAAGAGTCCGCACACTTAACCACTACACCAAACTGGCTATTTCAAGGACAACTCCTGCGAGAGCTCTGGCTGACCCAAGGCCATTCCAGCAGCTGTGAGTGGAGAAGTGGGGAATCAAACCTGGTTCTTCCAGATAAGAGTCCATGCACTTAACCACTACACCAAACTGGCTCTTAGTACAGGGCCTACTCTAAGCTCCAGGAGGATTGGCTATATCGGGATATGCAAAGGAACTCCTGCTGCTACAACCCCCCCCCCCCTGCCCCCTTCAGCTTTGACTCACATATCAGCTTTATCACCTTCAAAAATATGATGGGAGTCAGAAAATTTATGCACCACTTTTAGACTTGCTCTCCTGCTTGCATCATAAATGGCGCCTGCATCAATTTAAGGGCGAGTGACACCACTCTGGAAAACCACTCTGGAAAGCAAAGAGACCTTTCTATGTGCAAATTCTGGCATTTCTTTGAAGCCATTAACTAGACACAACCGGGTCTCTTCTCTTGGGTTTCCTTAGTGTTTCCAGGCCATCTGTGAATTAATCAACACCTCTTGTTGAAAGAAGATCCGAGGCAGACAAATGACTTTTCATTGCAAAGATGGATTTGCTGAAAAAGTTGCTCCAAAGTCAGTGGAATAAATAAAATATAGGCTTAGTGCATGAGCTTGACATGCAGTCTAGGGTGAGATAGGGAAGGGAGGGTGTCACGTTGACAAATGACTGCTTTTGATTAATGAACTTCCTGTTGACAGCTGAGGCGAGTGTCTGGCTGGAAGTTGCAGCGCAGTAAAAGGCTGGGGTCCAGGGTTGCCAACCTCCAGATGAGGGCTTGAGATCCCCTGGAATCACAGCCGATCTCCAGATGAAATAAGACTGTTTCTGCTTGAGGAAATGGTAATTTTGGGAGGTGAACTCTATGGTCTTCTACCTTGCTGAGGTCCTTCCCGTCCCCAAACCCCACCCACCTCAGGCTCCTCCCCAAAATCTCCAGAAATTTCCTAACCTAGAGTAGCCATTGATCGGCCTCCATGAATCTATCCATGCTATTTATTCCCATGATGTCTCTAGCAGAGAATTCCACATTTTAATCATTCACTGTGTAAAGAAGCGTTTTCTTTTCTCTGCCATTATGGACTCCTGATGTGCACATGGAATCCTGTACATCAGTAGACTGCAGGCCCAAAAAAGATCTTATACATGCGTCAAATCAAGCTAGCTTTTTTTGGGTTTTTTGCAGTTTACCCCTTGGGAATGCAGAAGGGCAGAACCACAAACCAACGGGAGAAGCTGAACGCTTCAGCAGACTGCAGGTGCACAATCCTCCGTACAAAATTCAGAAACGTAAATTGCAACATAGGGCTGCCAAGCCCCCGATCTGGGTGGGGGTCCTCCCACATTGGGCCAGCGGGGGGAACCTCCCCCCCGATGTTGCCAGTGCAATTACATTGCCCGGATGTGATGTCATTGTGCCGGCGACATCACGCGCTAGCCACTCTAGGCATTTCTGGGGAAACTCTATGGTTTTCCCGGATGCTCTAGTTATTGGTACAAAAGAGTTTTCCCCTCCCAAATTGCTAGAGCGTCCAGGAAAACTATAGAGTCTTTCTAGAAACGCCTGGAGTGGCCTGCGTGGGATGTCGCTGGCGTGATGATGTCATGTCTGGATGATGTCATCATGCCGTGCGTGCTTTGCATGCGTGAAGCAAGTCCCCAACCAGAGCATGCAGAGGACTTGGCAACCCTATTCTTAGCACATATGTGGTGGTGGTGGAGAGAGTCTAGATGGTTTGTATGCAAAACTCTGAAAAGAAATTTGGCACTGGAGAATTTCAGAAACATCTTTCTTTATTTGTTGCCTCCTGCTCTGACTGGCAAAAATTAACGAAGCTTTTTTTAGCACCTGGTTTTCGCTCCAGCATAGCTTCTTACCTGCAAAAATGGTCTGAAACAAGAAGTGGAGGGGGAAGAGACTGGATTTATACCCTGCCCTTCACTCAGAGTCTGAAAGCAGTTTACAATCTCCTTTTCCATCCTCTCCCCACAACAGACACCCTGTGAGGTAGGAAGGGGCTGAGAGAGTTCTGAGAGAACTGCTCTTGAGAGAACAGCTATGAGAGAACTGTGGCTGACCCAAGATCAATCAGATTGGTTTCAAGAGGAGAAGTGTGTGTGTGTGTGTAGAGGGGGGGTTCAGACCTGGCTGTCCCATATTAGAGTCCATGGCCTTAACTACACCAAACCAGGAGAGAATGACTGGGTTGCCAACCTCCAGTTAGGACCTGAAGATCTTGCAGAATTAGAATTGATCTCCAGACAGAGATCAGTTCCCCAGAAAAAAAGTGGCTGCTTTGCAGGATGGGCTCTATGGAATCACAATGCACTGAGGTCCCTCCCCCCCATCCCCCCCTCCCCACCCTCCATCCTGAAATCTCCAGGAATTCCCCGTCCCAGAATTGTCAAGCTTATAATCAGCAAACAATTCTTTGTGGGAGGCAGGGGTAGAATTCTAGCAGGAACGCCTTTGCATATTAGGCCACACACCCCTGAGGCCACACACCGATGTAGCCAATCCTCCAAAAGCTTACGAGGCTCTTTTTTGTAAGCTCTTGGAGGATTGGCTACATGAGGGGGGTGGGGTCTAATATGCAAAGGAGCTCCTGCTAGAATTCCACCCCTGGTGGGAGGAAAAAACGGATGCCTTTAAAAAGCAAAACTGGAGTAACCACATGGTGCAGAAAAGCCCTAAGTCTCTGCCGGGGTTGGGGGTGGGGTGGGGATTTGGGATCTGCTTGCAGAGAGCTTTGTCATGTCTTCTTCCCCTCCCCCCCCACCCCAAAGGCATAGCTCCCAGCACACACGCTTGCAGAGAAGTTATAAGAAGCCAAATTCAGGCCTCTGTCACTAGATCGGCCACTTTCAGTTCAGCAAATGACCAACTAATGCTCGTTAATCCCAAGCCCCGCATGGGAAGCGGTGATGAGAGACAAGACTGGCATATTGAACCAGCTTGGATTGGCTCATGGGCTTGGCTATCATTCTGTCTGACAGCACATCTGAAGAACGTGCACGGGAATGCCTTTTGGACTTCCATGCGCCTTCTTCCTTGACTTCAGCTGCAGAGCATGAGGCTTTGCAACTGGGTATCCTTGGCTTCTGGTAGATGGCAGGCCCATTAAAGCCCTTGGATCCAACCCACAGGAACGGTTTCTTTCTTGTCTCGCTCATTGACAAGCAATGCCGGAGCTTTTTGGTATGTCAGAGGCACAATCTTTGTGCATTCCAAAGCCGGTGCTTCTGCCGTCATTTGGCCAGACAATTCAGTAATCTGGTAGCTGGCAGCTGTTTTCTCGTGTGACATGGCAAAAGAATCCATACCGGAGGCCAAAGCCATTCACTCTCCTGAATTCTCCTTCAAGAGAAACTCTTGCTCTTGAGATCCTTAAAGGCGGGTATGTCCTGAGCACGGTATACCGGGAATTTCTCAGGAGAGGAGAGCCAAGGAAACTCCAAAGAGAGTTCCGGCCCTCACATTTAAAGGGACCACACGCCTTTAAAATGTCTTCCCAGTTTGGAGAGCCAGTTTGGTGTAGTGGTTAAGTGTGTGGACTCTTATCTGGGAGAACTGGGTTTGATTCCCCACTCCTCCACTTGCACCTGCTAGCATGGCCTTGGGTCAGCCATAGCTCTCTTATCTGGGCGAACCAGGTTTGATTCCCCACTCCTCCACTTGCACCTGCTGGCATGGCCTTGGGTCAGCCATAGCTCTGGCAGAGGTTGTCCTTGAAAGGGCAGCTGCTGTGAGAGCCCTCTCCAGCCCCACCCACCTCACAGGGTGTCTGTTGTGGGGGAGGAAGGTAAAGGAGATTGTGAGCCGCTCTGAGACTCTTCGGAGTGGAGGGCGGGATATAAATCCAATATCTTCTTCTTCTTCCCTCCTTTGGAAATAATGAAGGATAAGGGGACCTTCTTTGGGGGCTCATAGAATTGGACCCCCTGGTCCAATCTTTTTGAAACTTGGGGGGTCTTTTAAGGAGAGGCACCAAATGCTATGCTGAAATTTTGGTGCCTCTACCTCAAAAAACAACACCTTCCCAGCCCCAGAGACCCGTGGATCAATTCTCCATTACACCCTATGGGAATCGGTCTCCATAGGGAATAATGGAGAACCCAGGAGATATTTCCCTTCCCCTCCCCCGCTTTCTGATGACCCTGAAGTGGGGGGAGGGCCTCCAAACCAGGGGATCCCCTGCCCCCACCTGGGGATTAGCAAACCAAATGGGATGAACACAGTAAAGTTGGGAAGCAGGGGAGACGCGTGTTCTGCAAAATATTCAGTTTCAGTGAAATTTACAAGACTATGCTGTAGTTGCTCAGTACAATGCCAAATAAAGAAACTGACTAGTTGGGTGCATATCGTTGTGAGCATTGGTTCCAGAGAATATGAACTGAATTAGGGTTGCCAAGTCCAATTCAAGAAATATCTGGGGACGTTGGGGGTGGAGCCAGGAGACTTTGGGGGTGGAGCCAGGAGACATTAGGGGTGGAGCCAAGATCAAGGCTGTGACAAGCAGAATTGAACTCCAAAGGGAGTTCTGGCCCTCACATTTAAAGAGACAGCACACCTTTTCAATTCCTTCCTTCCGTAGGAAATAATGAAGGATAGGAGCACCATCTTTTGGGGGTCATAGAATTGGACCCCCTGGTCCAATATTTTTGAAACTTGGGGGATATTTTGGGGAGAGGCACTAGATGCTATGCTGAAAATTTGGTGCCTCTACCCCAAAAAACATCCCCTCCAGAACCCCGGATACCCGCAGGTCAATTTTCCATGATTTTCTATGGGAATAAATCTCCATAGGGAATAACAGAGTTCCCAGCAGACATTTCCCTCCCCTCCCCCCGCTTTCTGACGACTGTGAAGCAGGGGGAGGGTCTCCAAACTGGGGGATCCCCTGCCCCCACCTGGGGATTGGCAACCCTAAACTGAATTGATCAAGACGAAGGTCTACAACCGAAACACGGCTTTTCAAACCTAGGGAACGTGTTCTCATTTCCACTTCATTATAAAGACATTGCCTCATGTGTGGAGTCTTCCGTATATTGCAGAGTAGCTTTTGACATTGCTGGCGACATCGTCATCCATCGGGAGAGGCCGCGCACCTACTAGGACTTTGCAGTCTTTGGAGTCTTTACATGGACTCTTTCGTGATGAAAAATGCCAAACTCTCTATTGTAATTTTGATTTATAATTTTGGATATATACATTATATGTTATAGAATAGTATGAGATATTCCTTTAATAGCGAGTCTTTGAAAAAATTCTTTGTACTGAGCAACTACAGCATAGTCTTGTAAATTTCACTGAAAATGACTTTTTTTGTAGGACAGGGTCTCTCTCCCCTGCTTCCCCTCTGGGAATTGGCAATCCCAGCTCTAGAGCTGTTGTGCTCTAGGCTTAGTGTTGCCAAGTCCAATTCAAGAAATCTCTGGGGACTTTGGGGGTGGAGCCAGGAGACACTGGGGTGGAGCTAGGAGCAAGGGTGTGACAAGTATCACTGAACCGCAACGGGAGTTTTGGCCATCGCATTTCAAGGGACGGCACACCTTTTTAAATGTCTTCCTTCCCTCCACCCTCCCCTTCTCTGATTTCACCTCAGAGGTGGAGCGGAGTGGGCGACGCTGCTGCCGCCTCTTCTCCGCTTCACTGTAACTGCTCCTCCGGGATGGGCTCAGGCTGAGCCCATCTCGGAGGAGCAGCTACGGTGAAGCGGAGAAGAGGCGTCAGCGCAGCGGCGTCGCCCGCTCCGCTCCGCCTCTGAGGTGAAATCAGAGAAGGGGAGGGTGGAGGCAGGCCAGGAGCGTGGCGAGCCGCGAGTCCGGGTCCTAGAAGGACCCATATCCGCGGCTCACCACACTCCTGGCCTGCCTCCACCCTCCCCTTCTCTGATTTCACCTCAGAGGCAGAGCGGAGCGGGCAATGGCGCTGCGCTGCTGCCACCTCTTCTCCGGTTCACCTTAGCTGCTCCTCCGAGATGGGGCGGCTCGCCACGCTCCTTGGCACCGTTCCCCCTCCCCCCGCTTCCATTTTTTTGGAGAGCAGGGGAAGAGGCTGTAAATTCTGGGGTCCCTCGCCAGGGCGGGAGGGTTGGGAAGCCTATCTAGCCTCCCTGCACCAAATAGAAACCGCAGGTTCAGATGCAGTGAACAAATTACAGGTTGCTGCTTCTATTTATTTGTTTGCTTTATCAAACCATTTATCTGGGGGTGGAGTCTGGGGAGGACTGGGCCCCCAGTGGGGTACAAGGCCATGGAGCCCACCCTCAAAACAGCCATCTTCTCCAGGGGAACCGATCTCTGCAGTCTGGAGAGGAGGTGAGACATTTTCAAATTGCTTACCTTTCCTCCCCAACGTGGGCCTTATATTGTAATGTAAACTATGATTATCAGAATTTGCACAGGATTCTGCCAGCAATGGAGAAGCAAAACCACTGTGCAAACACAAAATGAATCAACAATAATAGAATAAAGTGTCCAAATAATTTATAAAGATACCCCAAGTACACAGGAAGTATATTTCATGAGGGGATGGATTCCACAATAATTTTCAAGAAGATTCCATGGAGAATGCAAAAGGTCCATTCAAAAGGCTTCCCCTGGAAATTCAATCACAATCAATTTTGCAAGATGTGGTTGATCCAGTCTCCCAAAATAAAGGCTCCAGAGGTACAAAGTTCCTTCCTTTACGTGTTTGTTGAGTTGATATGCCACGTTTCGCAAACAAGCTTCATCCAAGAGCCATCCTGTAAACTCACAACAATGATGTCAAACTAAGACATATTGGCCGTTTTCCCACTTAGCGTTTGCTCCCCTTATTCCCCGGCGCAATTATCTCCGGATCACTTTTTTCGTTTTCCCACTAGTGACTCTTTGCGGAGTCGCCCTCCCTGAAGCGCCGGCTCAAATCGTTTTCCCACCGGCGTTTTCCCAGTGGCATCGACTGGAGTCGATGCCCTGTCAATCATTTTTTTTTAGACGTCATTCTAGTTGCGTAATTACGTAACAACGCAACAACGTAACAACGTAACAACGCGACAACGTGATAGAGAATCCCCTTTTTCGCGGGCAAACAATCACGTGATGGTTCTGTTTTAATACTGGCCGCAGCGGCGTCCTCCACACTGCCTCGTATCGTCAGAAGCATTCACAATGGAGAATCCTGATGACGAGACTATGGCGCTGCTTTATTCAGCAGTGGATATTCTGATTTTGTGTATCTACGCCGCGCGCCAAGTGCTCCGCGCCGGAGAAAGACTCCTCGCTCATGGACTTGGATCACCGAAACCTCTGGCCGCCTCTAGGAAGTCTGACCGGCTTCGGCTGATTAGAGGTGGCAGTCGCCGCCAGCAACGTAGATGGCACTACCTTGCCGGTATCCGGTTCGCGCCCAGGTATTGGGTGTTCCCCCGTGAACTCGGCTGGTGGGAGAACTTTGTGCTTGTGTACTGGGGCGACGAGCAATGGCTGGATAACTTCCGGATGACCAGAGGGACCTTTATGGAGATTTATGCCGCTTTGAAGGACAAGCTGGAAAGGCAAACCACAAGGATGAGGTCTCCGGTCCACCCTGAGAAGCGGCTCGCGGTAGCGCTGTGGTACCTCGCTACCGGAAGCGCCTATCGGGAAGTCGGTGCGCAGTTCGGGATCGGCGTTACCACCGTCCATGGGATTGTGATGGAGATCTGCGAAGCCATCGAGAAACGTTTGTTCTCAAAGGTCGTGTGCCTCGGTGACGACATCGGAACGGTGTGTATTTTTTTTTTCTTTTCCCTAGTTTTGCGTTATA
This sequence comes from Heteronotia binoei, assembly GCF_032191835.1. Lineage (NCBI taxonomy): Eukaryota > Metazoa > Chordata > Lepidosauria > Squamata > Gekkonidae > Heteronotia > Heteronotia binoei. The sequence goes on along the minus strand of NC_083226.1, from coordinate 6,477,736 downwards.
ACGTAACATCGATATATCTGACCCTGATGTGATTCTCTATTGCTAATACAGTGGAAGTTGAAATATCCCTGATCCATTGTGCTCCATTTCTCTACAGATTATGGACGGTTTCGGTAAGCTCGGTATGCCGCATACGGTGGCTGCTCTGGATGGATCGCACATCCCGATACGGGCGCCTGGGGGCAAATCGGAGGAGTTCTGCAACCGGAAGATGTTCTGCTCCATGATCCTCCAAGGCACGGTTGATCACACAGGACGCTTCGTGGATGCAGAGTTCGGCCACAGCGGAAAGACCAACGATGCCTTTGTTCTCGCGAACAGCCATCTCTGCTCTGGCAATGATGCAGGGCTCTGGGTTCCGGGGAACCCCACGGTGACTTTGGGAAATGTAACCATACCTGCGCTTGTATTGGGCGACGGAGCATACCCCCTTAGACCGTGGCTGATGACCCCGTACAGGACACCCGTCGGGCCCGTGCAGAAGCACTTTAACAAGAAACACGCCAGGGCCAGGAACGTGGTGGAGCGTGCTTTCGGGAGGCTTAAGGCTCGCTGGCGTGTCCTGCTAACGCGAATGAACGCGCAGTACCGGAGTATTTTCTCCATCGTGACCGCATCTGTGACTCTGCACAATATTTGTGAGGGAAAGGGACATGCGGTCAACCTGGACATTCCAGATAAGGAGATAACACTCCTCCCAGACCAAGAAGAACCAGACTTCAGGGTTATAAACAGGAGGCAGTTAGAGAGTGGGAGGGCTGTGCGGGATGCTGTCGCAGAATATATTTATCAAAGGAGATGATTCTTCGGCTTTCCGTCCCCCATGGCTCTCGCTGCCGCTGCCCTTGAATGAAAGACTGCTTTTCCGGTGCTGCGAAGTTACGCTGTTTCAACCGTTATATGTATAATCGCCTTAACGTTATACCTGCGTTTGTTTATACTGCTTCCCGTTTCAGCGAATAAAGCTTTGGGCATTATAAACTGCATAGTGTTCATTTACTTTGGTTGCGGTTGGGGGGGGGGGCAATATTTCGGTGCACCGGTGGTCCTACACGTGCTCCTGGGCTGGCTCTGTTTTTGCCTTGCCGATCATAAAATGCCTTCCCCATGATTGGATGGATGAATTTTGATTTTGCACTTTCTGGCAGCGACCCCTTCCTTCTTTATTACTGCTTTATGGCAGTACAGTACAATTTCCCCACCCACCCTCACCCTTCTAGTTTCTGATATGCCTTACTGGTGGGATGTGTGCCAGGGGGAGGCACCAGGTCTGTGCACAGACTACCACCCACACCCACCCATCCCAGTTCTGATAAGCCCTGCTGGTGTAAAACCATTCTTATCAGGAACTACTTGGATACTAAATAAATAAATCACTTAAAATGTTCTATGCCTTTTTTGTGCTTTGTTTATATTTTCATTCACCCACCCTCACCCTTCTAGTTTCTGATATGCCTTACTGGTGGGATGTGTGCCAGGGGGAGGCACCAGGTCTGTGCACAGACTACCACCCACACCCACCCATCCCAGTTCTGATAAGCCCTGCTGGTGTAAAACCATTCTTATCAGGAACTATTTGGATACTAAATAAATAAATTACTTAAAATGTTCTATGGCTTTTTTGTGCTTTGTTTATATTTTCATTATTATTGTTTGTATTTTAATTTGCTGTTGAACATTCTAGCTACTGGGAAATTTTTTTATAAATATGTTAAATCAAATAAAATTTGTAGTTGTATGTATTTATTTACATTATACTTATATCCTGCCCATTCCATACAGACTCGAGGCAGCTAACAGCATAACATAGGCAGTAAAGAGGCAATATTAAAAGAGTTGAACAATCAGATGCACAACAATGGCGCTACTTCAGGCAGTTCATATAATATCTTCTTTCTCACACGCACAGATCATGGGCAGTTTGTTATAAAAGCGCTATTGATCCAGGTGTGGTTGCAGCCCTCCCCTATTAGATGTAATATGCAATCCTACAACCATAAAGGAGAAGGCTCAAGAAATTTACATTTTCTTATGCTATTGCTAAGAAAAGAGCTGTAATGCATGGTGTTTCTGCGGATCCCCCCACCAGCCACCCTCCCCTGTTATGATATTACTGGTCCAATAAGTGGCACTGCAGATTCCAGTGCATTTCTCACAGCTGCTGTGTGCTTTCATTCACATGAGTCTAATTACTTTTTTCTTTTCTATATCCAACCGCAGTCGACAACCGTCCAGGAGGCGCGGTAGAGCAGCCAGGCCCACCCCTGGTGGAAGAGGATGATGAGGGCCCTCAGCTGGTTGGCCTGAGGGAATAAGGTGCATTGCCTGACAAAGCAGGGGTGGGGGTGCTGGGAGGGGTGGGGGTGTTGGGGAATAAAGTTTCATTCTCTTAAATGTGTTGTTTGTTCAAATAAATTATTGTTACTTTTGAAACCTTAAGGTGTCGTTTTCCTTTACCTAGACACTGAACAGGGAGAAGTGCAAACATAACTTTAATAAAAGTGCGTAAACATCAGAGGAACAAAGCAATAGCTAGGAGCACACTGCCTGTGCAGGCATAAACACTGAAATAACATCATAAATGACATCATGCACAGCATGTGAACAATGAAATAACATCATATAAACAGGTATAACCAATGAAAAAACATCATGAATAACAACATGCACAACATGTAAACAATGCCTGCAACTCACACCTTCCCTTGATGGGCATTGGTTCTGGTACCCATGAATGGGACATTGCTGGAAAACAGCAACATAAGAAGCATCTGTCATAGACAGCAGTGCACCTTAGGGGCAGCCTAACAATAATCCAATGGAGTTATCATCAGATGTTCCAAAGGGAGTGCTTTCAGGGCTCAAAATACATCCTCTGCTTCCCTGTGCAGGATCGTTTCTTGCCCCTACGTGAGGCCGCAACACTGCCACTGGAGCAGGGTGCAGGAGCCAGGACGCTCTGACTTTCAGGGACAGACGGTAGGGTCTGAGTATCAGGCACAGACGTGGGGTTGTGACTCTCAGGCACAGAGAGGAGTGGCTGACTTTCAGGCATAGATTCCTCTGCCAAAACTGGGTACTCCATATCTGACGGCAGAGTGCCCCGATTATAGCTGCAGTCACAATCCAGGTGCAGCTGCCTACGTGTGACGGATGGTGTAGATGCTGCATATGGTGGCGATGTTGCAGTGGCTGGTATCTCACCCACCCTTCCCTGTCCCCGACCTTCCCTAAAAATTTGGGCAATGCTGCCTAGCATATCAACCGCTGCCTTCATAACATCCACAGTCTCCCTTGTTGCCTTTTCAAAAGCCTCCCTGTTCTGTGTATCACGCTCCCCCTGCACTGAGAACCTGCGTTCTTCAGCTTCAAGCATACGGTCCAACCGCTCCATTGTGTCTTCGTGATCCCGACGGGTTTGAATCATCATCTCCTTAGCCACATTATTAAGCAAGGCAACCCTTCGCTGACGTTGAGCTTCGTTCTGCGCACTCTCTTCCTTTCTTTGCTGTGCTGATGACACCGGCAGATGATCTCCTGAAGCATCTGAAAGAAGAAGGATGGAAGGAGTACATTACCTGGAGAACTCTGGCAGTGCACCCATTGTTTCAGCTATGTTACAAGCTGCACTACTGTGCTGCAGGCATTGGCACCGCTGCTGCAGTTTACGCAGAAATCCCCGAAACATACCTCCTTCCTCTGTTTCCTGCTCCGAGAGGACAGCATCCCCAGATTCTCCGGTTTGAATACTGCACCCTTCTCCCTCCTCAAAGCAACCTGAAATTGATACAACACTCATTCCTTAACGTGCAAAGTGCTGAAAAGCCCTGCCTACCGTAAAGTTCTTCACTATAACATGTGTTCAGGAGCAGCATCAGTGTCAGCAATTGTAAGCTGGGCAGTAATTCCGAGTCCCACTGAAAGCTTTCACATTCAACAGAAGACTAATCAGAGGCACTTACCCCCCGGCAAGGACTCCTCTGCTGGTTGTTGAGCACTAAATTCCTGGCTCTGTTCCTGCTCCTGCGACGCATCGCTTGTGGTCAGGATGATTGAGCCTATAGGAATGCAGGAAAATCAGCAGTGTTAACGCAGAAGGCACAGAAGTATTGCGAGTCTAATAAGTGCACAGTACAGTGAGGCAAGCATCCACGTCTCCCTTCATCTAGGGGAAGTTCCATTAAGGTTTCCCCCATGCCTCCCAATCACCGGCGAACCCACAGCGACCCACATATATACTGAGGAATCCTCTGCGTGGGTTTCCTTAGGGGCGAGAACGGAACCCCATACACAGAAAAGTACAGGGCTCAGGGGCACTGCATCGCCCTGATACTCACCTGGAGGTGACACAGTGGTGTGCGTGCGGAGATCATCGGCGTTGATTGTTTGGAGGTCAGCGGAAACGATGTTATCTGATCCCAGAAGCGGCAAGTTTTCCTTGTTTGCCTTGTAATACTTCGCCGTCCAGCTTCTCCTCATGTCGGGGGGACGCGCGGACTTATCATCCTTAAGGATGCGGTGCAGCACGTCAAAGTGAGCGCAGTAAACTGGGGATACTCCAGTCTTTGCATTGTGGCTAACGCATCTCCTGTAGTCCGCGCGCAAGCCCTTGGTCTTCGTTCGGCACTCAAGCGCCGACCTCTTGTGTCCCATGGCATGCATGGCCTTAGATATAGCCTCGTAGACATAGGTGTTTTTGCGGTTAGAGGCCAGCGCATTCTGGATCTTATCCTCAACCCAAATGGACAACAAGGCTTCTGTTTCTGCCTCCCGCCAAGAAACTCCACGAGCCCCCATTGCCCTGCCGCTGGACGCCATTGCACGGAGCTGCTGTGCGGTGGAGGCAGTAAGCTGATCAATGCCGGCCAGCCAAATCTGTCCCTTCTTCCTCCCAGTGTCCTGTTCGGCTCATACAAGCTGTGACGATAGCTGCCACTCGCCTCATGATTGGCCACTAGCATTTGCAGCCTCCAAGCATTGGCTAATTGACAGTGATGTGGGCGATTCCCTGATCCTCATTCAGCGGTCGCAATTCTCGCGAGACCCTCGCCACAACACCCATGAATTTCTCGCGAGACCAAACATGCTATCAACCATAATGTATCGACCATAATGTATAATGTATACTGGAGAAGGGGGGGGGAACTATTCCAGGAGGGGTTTTTTTTTTCCCCCTTGTTAATTTCGAAATATCGCTACTACGCAAAACTGTTAAGTTTTAAAAAAAAAAGATGGATTTCCAACAGCAAACTCCGCTTAGTGGTTCCGGAGTAGATACTTCCACCCAGTAATGCTACATATTTCTTATCATTATGCCTGCGTTTACTTAGGCTGCTTCCCGTTACAGCGAATAAAGTTTTGAGCATTATAAACTGCACCGCGTTCATTTACTTTGGTGGTGGTTGTGGGGGGGGGTAGTTTTTTGGTGCACCATGGGTTTCTGACACGTGTTTCTGGCCTGGGTCTGTTTTTGCCTTGTCAATCAGGATATGCCTTCCACATGATTGGATAAATCAAATCAGAAAGGGAAGGCTGCTATTTCGCAACATCGAAAGAGCGTTAGTTCGAAATGGCAGCCAGGGGAAGGAGAGGGACGTTCTGGCAGCGGGAGGAGGTGCTGGCTATGCTCGCTATTGTTGAGAGGAGCGGGCACGCGGCCGATGTAATGTCCAGCACCCACCTCAACACAAGCCACATCTATGCGGCGATAGCCCGGAGGCTGCAGCGGAGGGGGTTTGACCGGACTGCCGCGCAGTGCCGGTCAAAAATCAAACGCCTCCGCTGCAGCTTCATGGCTAGCCTTGAAGCTTGGGGCGGTATCCCCAGGGCGTCAGGCAGGACGCCTTACCATGACGCCATGGTGCGTCTTTGGGAGTTGGCGGGGCGGCCCCGTTGGGAGGACCGTCATCATGATTGTGAGTAACACCACACACACACACAACACAAAAACGCCACACACACCCCTCCCTTCTTTATTACTGCCTTATTACTGTAATGTGGGGTGGCCATGGGTGGTCACAGAAACCTCCTTAAGTGGATCAAACACCCAAACCTTCCTATGCTCTGCTGAGCATTCCTGGTGGAATAGGGGGGTGGGGGCTTCGGTGATCACAGAAACCTCCTTAAGTGGATCAAACACCCAAACCTTCCTATGCTCTGCTGAGCATTCCTGGTGGAATGGGGGGTGGGGGGCATTGGTGATCACAGAAACCTCCTTAAGTGGATCAAACACCCAAACCTTCCTATGCTCTGCTGAGCATTCCTGGTGGAATAGGGGGGTGGGGGCTTCGGTGATCACAGAAACCTCCTTAAGTGGATCAAACACCCAAACCTTCCTATGCTCTGCTGAGCATTCCTGGTGGAATAGGGGGGTGGGGGCTTCGGTGATCACAGAAACCTCCTTAAGTGGATCAAACACCCAAACCTTCCTATGCTCTGCTGAGCATTCCTGGTGGAATGGGGGGTGGGGGGCATTGGTGATCACAGAAACCTCCTTAAGTGGATCAAACACCCAAACCTTCCTATGCTCTGCTGAGCATTCCTGGTGGAATGGGGGGGGGGGGGGCATGGGTGATCACAGAAACCTCCTTAAGTGGATCCAACACCCCGCCCCCACCCCATTCTATTTCCTGATGTGCCGTCCTGATCCAGTACATATTACCTGCAGGTTACAGTGCATTTTTCACATATGATGTGTGCTTTCATTCACACCACTTGCATGTATGAGTTTCATTGTTTGGTTTTTTTCTAGTTGACACCTGTCCACGAGGCGCGGCTGAGCGGCCAGGCCCACCATCGGAGGGAGAGGAGGACCAGGGTGCGGAGGAGCAAGAAGGTACATTACCTGACAAAGCGGCCGCCTCTTGGTTACTGCGCAGTAAACGCATCAATAAGCCATGTGCGCAGGGGGTTCAAGATAATAACATAATGATTACTTTTGCAAATCTTAGGCGGTGTGAGCCCAGCAGCCCAGCAGGCCGGAGGCGCTGAGGAGGCGGGAGGCGCTGAGGAGGCGGGAGGCGCTGAGGAGGCCGGTGAGTTCGCTGAGCTGAGCCGCAGATAGAAATCAATAGGCATGGCATGCAAGTTTCTAATAAATATGATGTTGCAGCCCTTGTTAGCCGCCCTGTCAGATGAGTACAGGAGTGCACTAACTACCTGTCTCTAGGGCCACGAGGCGAGGCAGAGCGGCCAGGCTCAGCCTTGGGGGGAGAGGAGGATGAGCAGCAGGGTACTGAGGAGCAAGAAGGTACATTACCTGACAAAGCAGCCACCTCTGGGTTACTGCACATTAGAGGCATTAAAAAGCGATGTGCGCAGGGCGTTCAGAAAAAAAAATTAATGATTACTTTTGCAAATCTTAGGCGGTGTGAGCCCAGAAGTCCCGCGGGAGGAGGGCGGTGATCCGGCCAGAGAGGCAGGTGGGTTTGCTGAGCTGCCTCTCAGGGCACTGCGAACTAATGTTGCTATACAATGGACACATGCCTATACAATGCACACATGCTATGTGTGCATTGTATGTGCTATACAATGCACACATGCCTATAATTTTCTAACGTGCATGCATGGTGTGCTTGCATTTCAGTGGTGGAGGAGCCGGTGCAGCAAGCACAGGTTACCGTTGCCCGTCTCGAGGCCCTGATTAGCCGGATCGAGGCCATCGAGCGGCGCACATCAGCGCCAGAAATGGAGGCCCTCACCCAACGGGTCGAGGCCCTCGAACGGCGGCCAGCAGCGGCGGAGATTGAGTCCCTGACCCAAAGAATCGAGGCCCTCGAGCGGCGCCCAGCACCGGAGGCACCGCTGGAGGCCATCGCCCGGCTGGAGGCCCTCTGCCGCTCAGCGTGTGAGTGCTCACTATTTTGCAGGATGGGTGGTTCTTGTGAGTGATGGACTGCTGTGCGTACATTACTGAGGGCGTTGCACTTACTTGCTTCTTTTCTAAATTCCAGTGAGCGCCTTCACACGCCGGATCGACGCCCTGGAGCGGCATGTCCGGAGGCAGGAGCGGCCCAGGGGTGGGGGGTTGGAGGAATGAAGTTGTATATATGTTTAAAGTTGTATATAAGTTTGTCATTTGTAATAAATCATTGTTAATCTTGAAACCTTAAGATATCGTTTTTCTTTACCTAAACACCGAGCTGGGACCTTTGCAAAACATAACTTTATTATAACATCATCAATAACAACATGCACAACATGTAATCAATGAAATAACATCATCTTGCCCCTACGGGAAGCCGCAACACTGCCACTTGAGCAGGGTGCAGGAGACAGCAGGCTCTGCCAAAACCGGGCAAGCTATATCTGAAGGCAGTGGCCCATGAGTTTCGCTGCAGTCACATTTTAGGTGAAGCTGCCAATTTATTTATAAATTGGTTTCCCAATGTATTTTGGGTGGGTTCAAGGAGAAGCTGATATCTTGGCTTGTGAAGGGTTCAAATGGTTTACATTCAGACTTTATTAGGGATCTTCTTGAAAGACAGGTGGCCTCCCTGATTAAAGCAAAAGTCACTTATGTGTGGAAAAAGGACTTGGCAAGTGAAGCAACTATAGCAAGTGCAGAAAAAGAATTCGGGGGAAGGGAGGAAGAAAAAGCCTTATCCAAAACCCACTATGCCTTATTTCGTACTGAGCCCTATGGTTCCAAGCTAATAGACTTTTAAAAAACACGATATTTAATTTCTAAAGGACATCCGTGCAGTTCAAAAAATCAGGACTTCTGACACATTCTGAGGATTTCCGCCACACACACACTTTTTAGGTTTCCACCCTGATCTGGGCAGCTCAGGCTAGCCTGATGTTCCATCTCAGAAGCTAAGCAGGGCTCAGCCCTAGTTAGTGTTTGGATGGGAGACCAGCAAGGAATACCAGGGTGGTGACACAGGCAGGCAAGGGGAAACTACCTATGAATGGCTCTTCCCTTGAAAACCCTAATGGGTCACCATTTCAGCAGTCGAATCAGCTGCCTAGGTGGTGAACTCCCTCACACTAGCAGTCTTTAGCACCTGACAAACACTTATCTTAGGCCAGAGGTGACAAAGTCATTTGGAATGAGGGCTGGATCTGACACAAATATCACTTCGTCAGGCCAGGCCATTGTGCCATAAAATACCAGAGATACTAGAGGAGCCCCGTGGCACAAAGTGGTAAAGCTGTAGTACTGCAGTCCAAGCTCTCTGATCACGACCTGAGTTGGAGATGCTGCATATGGAGGAGATGTTGCAGTGGCTGGTGCCTCACCCACCCTTCCCTGTGCCCGACCTTCCCTAAAAATTTGGGCAATGCTGCCTCGCATATCAACAGCTGCCCTCATAACATCCACAGTCTACCTTGAGGCCTGCTCGAAATTCTTTACCAAGCCTGTGTCACGCTCTCCCCGCAAAGTGAACCAGCGTTCTTCAGAAGCCAGCATTCGGTCAAAGCACTCCATCGCATCTTCATGATCCAGACGGCTTTCCAGGTCCTCCCCTCTGGATAAAGCACCCTTCTTCCTCCTCAAAGTCACCTGGAATTGAAATTGACACCACACTCATCCCTCTCCATGGCTAGTGCCGCAAAGCCCATGCTTACCTTAAAAATCTGTGCTATAACATGTCTTCAGGGGCAGTTCTGCTCATACATGAAGCAGGAAACGCAGGGTCAATGGCTCAGCAATTGTAAGCTGGGCAATGCATCTAAGTTCCACTGAAAGCTTTCACATTCCACATAAGACTTATCAGAAGCACTGCAGGCCGCACTTACCCCGAAATGACTCCTCGCCTGGATGTCCATCAGTAAAAACCTGGCTGTGTTCCTGTTCCTGCAACGCACTGCTTGGGTTCACGCCGCTTGAACCTATAGCAATGCAGAGAAATCAACAGTACCACGCAAGCGGGGGGGGGGGGGGAGGGAGGCAGAAGGCGGAGGAGTGTCGCGGGTATAATAAGTGCCAAACACCAACGTCTCCCTTCATCTAGGGGCGGTTTCATTAAGGTTTTCCCCATGGCTCCCTATCACCGGCCAACCACTTACGTTTTGTAGTTTCGTTGGTACGAAGTATCGCTATTGCGATAAAAGATAAAAGTCAAGCTTCTCTTAAACGGACCTGCTGTGCGGTGGCGGGAGTAAGATGCTCAATGGCGGCCAGCAATATCTGTCCCTTCTTCCTCCCAGTGTTCTGTTCGGCTCCTGCAAATTGTGACGACAGCTGCTTCTCGCCTCATGATTGGCCACTAGCATCGGCAGCATGATGTGGGCGATTCCCTGATTCTAGCTCCGCAGCTGCAATTCTCGCGAGACCCAACACCCTCAACTATAATGTATCGTCCGCAATTCTCGCGAGACCCTCGCCATAGCACCCATCAGAGTCTCGCAAACCTAACACCCTACCAATAATAATGCATATTATCAATAATCACGTATCCGCCGAAATGTGTTATTTGTAACGCAACTACGAAGTAACGAAACATCACTCGTAATGACCGGTTTAGTGAAGTAAGAAAAAAATAAAAAAACATTAATGCATCCACTGTTGAAATGGTGTAACAGCGGAGAGACAGCGCAACATTGCAAAAAAAAACTGCAAACGAGGCTATTCCGGGAGGGGTTGTTATTTCGTAATATCGCTATTACGCAAAACTGAGATGCTTTTTTTAAAAAAAAAAATGGACGCGCCGGCACTTCGGGGAAGCGCCGCGAAAGGGTGATGATTGGCCAAGAGGGTGGATGGGGTGGGAGGACGGAAAAGGGGGAGGGTGACGCCCACAAAGCAGTCGATCCGGCGTGGATGGATTTCCCACAGCAAACTCCGCTGAGTGGATCCGGAGTGGATCCGGAGCTTTTCGGAAACTCCGGCAACATGCTGGAAAACATACTCCGGCGTAAAATCCCTGTAGCGCCGGAGCAAACCGCAGCGCCGGAGCAGCATGTGGGAAATCCAAGAGAAGATCCGGAGGTAAATGGGGCGCTACGACGGAGCAAACGCTAGTGGGAAAACGGCCATTCAGTTTCCAAAATGCACAAGCTCAAATTATTTACCTTTCCTCCCCAATGTGGGCCTTATCTTGTAATGTAATGTATCTTGTAATGTAAACTATGATTATCAGAATTTTCACAGGATTCTGCCAGCAATGGAGAAAAGCACGAGCAGACAGAAGAAGAAACGAAACCCAACATCCATAATTTCAGAGCCACCAAGCCACCAAAAGACTGCAGAGTCCTGAAGAGAAAGATTTGTAATTGGAAAGAGACATTTTCCAACCGCATACCTTTCCTCCACAACTTGGGCGCCATCTTGGAATTCTGTGCATCTGACTCTCAATTGCTTACATCTGGAAAATCTAATTCGTCTCTGAGCTGCTACTGGACTTGAATCTTGTGTCAGAATTTAAACAAGATCTTGTTTAAAAGAGTGGTTGTGTAGTATGTGGCTGTGTAGTATGTGTTAGAAATATTTGTTTGGAAAATCAGTTTATATATCCCAAACAGTTCAATGGCTCACTGGATCAAAATGAGATCGAGAGCTCTTGGGTATAAAACAAAACGTAAGTTTATTTCTATAGGGATGAGGAACTGGGAAGAAAATAGGAAACCCTCTCAACTACATCTTATTACTAAGAAAAACATATTGCTAATGGAGATACTTCTCCTTCTTCTTGACCTCTCTCTGCCTAGACAATCACCTGAGCAACTGACCAATAGTGTAAACTATTGCCAGTATGGTGTAGTGGTTAAGTGCGTGGACTCTTATCTGGGAGAACCGGGTTTGATTCCCCACTCCTCCACTTGCACCTGCTGGAATGGCCTTGGGTTAGCCATAGCTCTGGCAGAGATTGTCCTTGAAAGGGCAGCTGCTGTGAGAATCCTCTCAGCCCCACCCACCTCACAGGGTTGTGGGGGGAGAAGATAAAGGAGATTGTAAGCCTCTCTGAGTCTCTGATTCAGAGAGAAGGGTGGGGTATAAATCAGCAATTCTTCTTCTTCATTGGCAGACAACCAAGTTCCTTTTCCTAGATCAGGTAGACAATAGAGAAAATAGACAACATTTTAACCCTATAATGACTGGAACTTAGATCATTGCAAAGACATGCAGGACAGGTACAGGATTCCAACATGGCCCATAAGTTAGGCAACAGAAGAAATCTAACGGCATTGATAATTCCACAGCCATCCCTGAACCTAATTCCTGTTCCTTATCTTCTTTTAATCAGTGATATTTATTATATGTTAGCCAGTTATCTAGTCATTGTAGCCTCAGGGCACAGCTTTGTAGTTAAGAAGTGATGGATGGATGAAGTCGAATGGTATAAAAATGTGATATGATACACCATACTTCTGTGGCACCGTATTAGCTTTGGGAGAGAAAAATGCATCTCCCTCGTTCATCTTTCTCCCATTTTCAGTTAATGCTGGGTCTGATGTAGAGCATCTAGTTTCAGCAATGAGATGCAACCCTAGAGTATTTTTCCTTTGGACAGATTTACTAGGAAATGTGCTAGAAAGCTTGCTTTCCTACCGTTTCCTGGTACTTAAAAGGCCCTATAGATTTTGATACTGCCAAAGGAGAAGAGGAAAGCCATCAAAATATATCAAAATCTCTGCAGGAATAAACACTTGATTTTTGACATAATCTACATTGTATCTCTGGTTGTGCTGTAAATATCCCATGGAACTTTGAGAAAAGCAATTGAATGTTATAAATGTTGTGAGGAATAGGTAACGTCTGAAACGTATTTCACATTTTTAAAGCATATGGGAGAATTTTTCACATAGGCCTCTCTGATTGATCCTTTTGGCTGGGAAACGGAGATGTTATTGGTGTTGCTCTGTGTGTGGCCACAGAGAGCTTGAATATGAACAAAATCTTAAAATGGGACATTTGTGTACTTATCTAATCCGGGCCCTGCAGGGCTTAGGTTTTGCAGGGCCTGCAGGACGGAGCTCTTTCTCCAGGCTTTTAATTGACCCAACAGGCATCCTCTGAAATCTCTGCTTCTCCCAGCACTTTACTATTTATGTGCCTAAGTTGTGCCAAGTATTCGAATTACAGTTCTAAGTGGTGTCAGTTATCTGAAGTTGTGCCAAAGCTGTGCCAATTAGCTGAAACTGTGTCAATTGTTTGAATTGTGGTCTCAGGCTGTGCCAATTGTTTGAACTACGGTCCTTTGTTTTAATCTATGTTTTATATTTATGAGATAGTTTAATTTTGTTGGGAGGAGCTCCGTGGCGCAGAGTGTTAAAGCTGCAGTACTGCAGTCCTAAGCTCTGCTCACAACCTGAGTTCGATCCCCGGCGGAAGCTGGGTTTTCAGGTAGCCAGCTCGGGGTTGACTCAGCCTTCCATCCTTCCAAGGTCAGTAAAATGAGTACCCAGCTTGTTGGGGGGAAAGTGTAGAAGACTGGGGAAGGTAATGGCAAACCACCGCATAAAAAGTCTGCCGTGAAAACATTGTGAAAGAGTTAGAAAAGACTGGTGCTTGCACAGGAGACCTTTCCTTTCCTTAATTTTGTTGATATGCTTTATTTATTGTTATTGTAATGTCCTCAATGCTGTAAGCTGCCTGAGCCCCTTTGTGGGATAGGGCAGGATATAAATCACAAATTAAATTAAATTAATCTCCTTCAAAGTGGAAAACTGAAAGTGTACTCCAACTGGTTTCTAGGCCACAAAGAAAGCTGACAATGGGGATTTATAAAGCTCAAGACATCCTAGTGATTGGCAGGGGGGAAACCAGGCCTCAGATTCAGCAGGAGCTCACAGGAGCACAGTTCCTGTACCTTTCTGAGGGTTCTCCCTCTTCCTCCCCACCTACCTTGTCCATTGAATAGTAGGTGCAGCTGCATAACACTCCCTGGATGAGGAGAGCGGGCAGCCAGCCAGCCACCAGGGGCTTTGCCACACCCCCAGCAGCCCTCATTAACCCGTGGGGAAGCCCACGCCATCTTTTCTCCACTTCTTATGGGATTTTGGGCAGCCGGGGGCTTGCTGGCCTTTTGACAGGGGTGGGGTGGCCCAGGAGAGCCCCAGGCAAGCAAGACCTGCTTGGGTTGGCTGGATCTCTAGCCAGCCCAAGCAGGCCTCGCTCACCCGGGGCTCTCCTTTCTTGCATCAGGTTGCTTTTGACTGGGGGTGTGTGGCATATGCTAATGAGCTCTGCCACCTATTTTTCTACAAAATGACCCCTGGGGGTAGGCTTCCCAATCCCCAGGTCCCAGCAGGGGATCCCCTGGTTTTACAGGTTTCCCCCCTCCCCCAGTCAGCTGGCCAGTGGGGGAAGCCCCACCCCCACAGCCATTATGCACCTCCATGAACAATTCCCATAAGGAATGATGGGGAATTGATCTGTGGGTATTAGGGGCTCGGGGGGGGGGCTGTTTTTTGAGGTAGAAGTGCCAAATGTTCAGTATAGCATCCAGTGCCTCTTCCCAAAATATCCCCCAAGTTTCAAAAGTATTGGACCAGGGGGTCCAATTCTACGAGCCCCAAAAGATGGTGCCCCTATCCTTCATTATCTTCTATGGAAAAAAGGCATTTTAAAAGGTATGCTATCCCTTTAAATGTGGTGGCCAGAACTCCCTTGAAGTTCAATTCTGCTTGTCACACACGTGCTCCTGGCTCCACCCCCAATGACTCCTGGCCCCACTCCCAAAGTCCCCAGATATTTCTTGAATTGGACTTGGCAACCCTACCTGGGGGAAACCCACAGGGGGGAGCAGTTGTGCCTTTCTCCCTTGAAACAGGACTACAAGTGTAACCCCGATAGTCACACAACTCTCACACTAGCAAAGGCTACACGTAACATGATACCCATGATCATCACGGGAACTTGCTGCAGTACTGCAGCTTGCAAGTTCCTTGGGGGAACTCAATTAAAACTACTGCAGGGGCTTAATTCAGTTTGGGACCATCATGTGGGGAAAGCTGGGCCTTCAGTGTTCCCTCAGCGCTTTTATCCTGACCCAAAACGAACCAGGAAGGGTGTTACAGCACTGTGGGGTGAGACTTCCCTCTGTTGTATGGCCCCAATCAGGGGTCATTTTGTAGAAAAAGAAAATACATTCCATAGGTGTACCCCTGGGCAACCTTTGTATGCTTAGTGAAACGCAGGCATTCAGAATCCTGAAACAGAGGATCTTAGATATTGAGAAACAGTCCCTTTGTTCTTCTGGACATAAAACTTGTTCCCCTTTAGCATTTGGTATTTTCCCAGATCATGGGCTTCCTGCTACCTACCTTTCCCAGATTACTTCACCCCAGTTACGCCACTCCTTTATGTTAGCAAGACTCAATGTTCTATCCTCAATGGTACTGTCTGTGAGGTTTCCCAACACTCCTTATCAAGATAGAGTCTGCCCATGTAATGGAAGGCATCTTGAAACGGTCGCCCATGTCTTACTTCGCTGTGATTTTTATGGGGAAGTGCAGGACTGCATAATCAAACCTATTCTGTTTAATTTTTATGGATTACCTGAAGCGAAGTTAGTTTTTTTCCTACTATCTGACCGATGTTCCCGTATCACAAGCCTAGTTGCAAAGTACCTTTTGGCTGCCATAACAATCAAGGAGCAAAAGACTAGCTCCCCTTCTTGATGTTTGACTGCTTTTTTATAGCTGAAACGCCATGTAAATTTGCTATGCTGTACTTTTTATTTCTATGCCAATAAAGGTATTTGGAATTTGGATGTCAGCTCAGCATCTACCTTGAAATGCTTCTAGAATTGTAATTGTCATAATAAAACCTTACTCCCATCATACTTTTAAAATGATTTTAAAAGACAGTGGCATGAAGATTTTCAACTGTCTGCTTTATATGCTTTGGTTATTTTCCCATTTTTGTGGGGAGGAAAGATTAGAAAGTTTGTCAGATCTTAGAGTTCAGCAACATTCTCACAGGGCGCTTGAACAATGGAGCCCAGAAGCAAGTATTTGGTGGGGGGTGGAGAGGAGAAAGAAAAAGCGCAATAAAATAAAGAGGTTCTGGAGCTCTGCTCCTGTGAGCTCCTGCCCAAAATGAAGCCCGGTCCCAATCCAAACTAGGTCCCTGTGGTGTTTCAGAATTTGAATTTCCATGGGGAGCTCACAGCAGGCAGTCTTGTGGCAACCTTGTGTTAGAGGTAACAGGGCATTTTAGCATGTGACTATCAAAACTTGTAGTATGAAGGACACTAGCACACATTTGGAGCTTGGGAATTTTGAATGAATGTTGACTCAGTTTGCAACTGTAAGAAAAAAGGCCAATGCTATACTGGGGATTATTAGGAAGAAGACTGAAAACAAATCAACCAGTTTCATAATGCCCCTGTATAAATCTATGCCACATCCTCATTTGTATAGTTCTGGTCACTGAACTTTAATATATATATCATTGGAAAATGTGCAGAAAAGGGAACTAAAATGATAGAACAACCTTCCCTGTGAAGACAGGTTAAAGAGGTAGAGGTTAGGGCTTTTCAGCTTGGAGAAATGATGACTGAGGGGGTGACATGACAGAGGTTTACAAAATTATACATGGGATAAAGAAGGCAGAGAAAGAAGTACTTTTCTCCCTTTCTCACAATACAGGAACTTGTGGGCACTCAATGAAATCCAGGAGCAGTAGGCTTAGAACAGATAAAAGGAAGTATTTATTCACCCAAAGAGTAATTAACACATGTAATTAACTGCTGGAAGCAGTGGTGGTTGGCTACAAGTATCGGCAACTTCAAGAGAGGACTGGATAAATATCTGGAGCAGAGGTCCATGAGTGGCTATTAACCACAAGGTATTGAAGGACCTCCTTGGCACAGAGTGGTAAGCTGCAGTACTGCAGTCCAAGCTCTGCTCACAACCTGAGTTCAATCCCAGCGGAAGCTGGATTTAGGTAGCTGGCTCCAGGTTGACTCAGCCTTCCAGCCTTGTGAGGTTGATAAAATGAGTACCCAGCTTGCTGGGGGTCAAGTATAGATGACTGGGGAAGGCAACGGCAAACCACCCCGTAAAAAGTCTGCCAAGAAAATGTTGTGATGTGATGTCACCCCAGAGTCACCCCTGGTGCTTGCATAGGGGACTACCTTTATAGAAGGAACACTCTTTCTGAGGCAATGATATTCTGTCTTCTTGGTGCTTGGGGGGGGGGGCAACAATGGGAGGGCTTCTGGAGTTCTGGCCCCACTAGTGGACCTCCTGATGGCATCTGGTTTTTGGCCACTGTGTGACACAGAGTGTGGGACTGGATGGGCCACTGGCTGGATCCACCATGGCTTCTCTTATGTTCTAATGTCTCCTCAGCCTTGGATACGGGACAAAGGACAGTTCCAGCTGCAGACAGGAAACAATGTTTATGGCACTGTTCATTCACTATTGACTTATGATGACAGTTTGATATTGCCCACGGTTTGTTTGATTACAGCATTGAGCTCAAACACAGAGAAGCAGGACAGAGGTTTGATATAAACATGTCTTGTTGTCATCATTCCGTGTTTTTAAGACACTTAAAAGAGAACAGGCGGCAGACTGGGAAGTGGCAGGAGCCCTGTAAAGAAGGACACGAGGAGGGCAAAAGCCAAAAGGAAAGGAGGTGGTGTGGAGCGGAGAAACGTTTTTCACAAGAAACCAAAAAGAAGTTTCATTTCTTGCAGAACTGCAGATATAATAAGGGAGACGAGAGACTAGGGAAGTTGGGCAGGCAAGAGAAGAGTGCACAATCCAACGAACGTGCAGGGAGGACTGGCCATTTAACAGACAGACTCAGGTGCTGTTAGGTTGCCAACTTCTGGAAAAGACCTGGAGATTTTGGGGGCGGAGTCTGGGGATGGCAGAGTTTGGAGAGGGGAGGACCCTCAGCAAGTTCTAATGCTGTAGAGTCAGTGCCGGATGAGACCCTGTGGAGGCCCCTGGGCAGTTGAAATCTTGGGGGGGCCCTGAGCACCTGCCCCACTGCGCATGACCTTCACTGCAGCCTGCAGGCACCTTCTTCAAAGCCCTTTTTACCAAGCTCCAGAGGAGAGGCAGAGAGAGGCAAATTTGGCAACAAGGCCAGCAGCAGCCACGTCAGGCAAGTCAGGCAAAGAGTGGCTCAGTTGTTGGCTGTACATGTAGTCTGGGTAGGCTGCAAGCGGGGGGGGGGGGGCGGGAAACTGGGCCTAATTGTTAATCTGATTCTTCATAGAGTCGACTTTCCAAAGCTGCCATTTTCTCCAGGGTAAGATAGTCATGGTCTGGAGCTCAATTGTAATAGTGGGAGATCTTGAGTTCCTGACTGGAGGCTGGCAACCCTTAGCACTGCTCAGGATGGCTACTGACAGCCAGAAGCGAAGCAAGCCCAGCCCAAATAGCTCTGCCATTCAGCCCAGCTTGCTCCAGGGACCATCTTCACTTCCCAGTCCATGCCTACCAAACAGGGTTGCCAACTTTGGGTTGGGAAATTCTTAGAGATCTGGGAATGGAGTCTAGATAGGGTAGGGTCTGAGTAGGGGTGGAATTCTAGCAGGAGCTCCTTTGCATATTAGGCCACACACCCCTGATGTAGCCAATCCTCCAAGAGCTTACGAAAAAGAGCCTTGTAAGCTCGTGGAGGATTGGCTACATCAGGGAGGTGTGGCCTAATAGGCAAAGGAGCTCCTGCTAGAATTCCACCCCTGGGTCTGAGGAAGGGGAAGGATCTTAGCATGATACTATACCACAGCGCCCACCCTTCAGAGCAGCCATTTTGTCCAGGGGATGGATTTCTGTGGTCCGGAGATCAGTTTTGATTCTGGGAGGTCTCCACGCTCCATCTGGATGTTCACAGTCAGAATACTGGCAAGCAAAACAGAAATTGGAGTGAGGCAGTGCTCCATTCCAGTTGTCCTCAGGCAGGAAGGGAAAGAGATGGGACATTTCATAATGATGTACAAAAGTCTACTGAAGAGGTATGTGGTATTTGACAGGCACTTCCAGCAGTGTAAAAAACATAGGAAATGTTTAATGCATTTCTTTCTTTCTTTGGTGACAGCTCAAGTAACAAGGCGTCAAAGGAGTCTTGGATGATTAAAGGCATCACTGGATGGATCACTGGAGTGTTACAAATTCATAGCCCGCTGCAGAAGTGGATATTGTTAATGCCAGTGAAGGTTAAGATACCAGATCACTTCGCAGTTTAGCTGTGGACCAAATAGAGGGCTGAGCTGAGCCAGGATTGCAATCAGGCCCAAAAGGAAGCAGCAAACAGAACAGGTCACCAGCACTGTGTTGATAACACCTGTTAGGCCCCCAGGCACAAACCACAGGAGGAACCCCCCCCCCCCCAAAAAACACTCACAACAATGACAGGCACTGAGTTGTATAATTATTTCATCATATATTCAATGTAATAATACTAATACTTTGGATTTGTATCTTGCCCTGCACTCAAAATCTCACAGTGGCTCACAATCTTCCTCCCCCACAACAGACACCACCCTGTGAGGTGGGCAGGGCTGAGAAAGCTCTCTCAGAAGCTGCCTTTTCAAGGACAACTCCTGGGAGAGCTATGGCTGACCCAAGGCCATTCCAGCAGCTGCAAGTGGAGGAGTGGGGAATCAAACCTGGTTCTCCCAGATAAGAGAGCTACTGCTGACCCAAGGCCACTCCAGAAGCTGCAAGGGGAGGAGTGGGGAATCAAACCCGGTTCTCCCAGATAAGAGAGCTATGGCTGACCCAAGGCCATTCCAGCAGCTGCAAGGGGAGGAGTGGGGAATCAAACCCGGTTCTCCCAGATAAGAGAGCTATGGCTGACCCAAGGCCATTCCAGCAGCTGCAAGGGGAGGAGTGGGGAATCAAACCCGGTTCTCCCAGATAAGAGAGCTATGGCTGACCCAAGGCCATTCCAGCAGGTTCAAGTGGAGGAGCAGGGAATCAAACCCAGTTCTCGCAGATAAGAGAGCTCTGGCTGACCCAAGGCCATGCTAACAGGTGCAAGTGGAGGAGTGGGGAATCAAACCTGGTTCTCCCAGATAAGAGTCCGCACACTTAACTACACCAAAATAAAGTGCACAGTTGTATCATCCTGAAACCATCACACACACCATGGTCTGTGGAAAAACTGTCTTCCACAAAACCGGTCCCTGGTGCCAAAAGTTTGGGGACCACTGTTCTATGTGATTTACAGAGATTAAGGAAGGGCCATCCTGTCGCCAGGGTTAAAATAAGTGCAGGAGAAGTCAGTTTAGAGAGTGGGTGTGATAGTTGGGTCTTCTGGGCCTTTTTCAAACGTCGTCCATTCCTCCCCCTCCCATTTTCATTGTACACACAGGGCCTTGAGATTTAGCAGCTGTGGTATTTAAACCACCTCTTCCGCATGTTAGAAATAAATTCTGTCTTCACCTGAAGAGAGATCTATCACAGCATTTGTATCTCTCCTTCAAAGAGTTCAGAGTACAACATGAAGTTCTTTCCTAAAGTTTCCAATGGGCCAGGAAAACTGGCTATATGCATTTATCTCCTACAGGTGCTGATTGGCCAGGGGCAATAGTCTCATCCCGTTAATAGAGACTTAACATGCAGAAATGGGCAGCTGAAGCTTTTCATGGCCTGGAGCTAAAGAAAATCAGCTGAGAATTTCTAAAGATCAAATTGATTTTGAGAGACCAGTTCAGAACTTAGTCACCTTATCTTTCCCCAATCATGACACACAAGGAACAGGGTTAGGATTGGGCTGGATAGGACAGAGTGCATGGGGATTGCCCGGACTTTTTAAAAAACTTCTTGATTCAAATCCAGAACCACATGGGAGACCAACACGATTTTGGAGTAAAAACTTGGGAGAGTTAAATCTCCCTTCTTCAGATAACTCTGATTCTCAAATGCCCAAAATCTTGTTGGATTCTAAGGTGCTTCTGGGCTCAAATGTAAATTGTTTTAATTAGGGGTGGAATTCTAGCAGGCGCTCCTTTGCACATTAGGCCACATACCCCTGATGTAGCCAATCCTCCAAGAGCTTACAACAAAGAGCCTTGTAAGCTCAAGGAGGATTGGCTACACCAGGAGGGTGTGGCCTAATGTGCAAAGGAGCTCCTGCTAGAATTCCATCCCTGGTTCTACTGCAGACCAACATGGCTGCTCTCTGAAGCTGTCTATAAGAGCTTTTGGCAGATGATGGTTGGAGTTGAGGACAGGGGAGCATTCCATTCTCCAGGACAGCTGCTCACCCAGGCCAAAGGTAGAAGTGGAAATCTCAGGTTTAGGGGGAAAACTGTAGGAAAAGAACAAAGAGAACAGGACGTAGTCAAAGCAGAAGAAAAGGTAATTCCTAAGGAATGAGAATACTTAACATAGGAAACACTTGAACTGAACATGATTGAAAGGGATATAATGAAGGAAAGAGAAAAGGGGAAATGAAACATGCAGCAGAGGTGAGTACAGATAAAAGGAGTTGAGAGAAAAAACGGAGAGATAACTAGTTAGGCACAGCAAGAAGTAGCTAAGTGACACCCCACTCCATCCCTTCCCTACCTATTTCTGGCAGAGCTGACAAGGTTGAAATGGAAAGACAGTAAGCACGGCATCAGAGCTGGGAGGCAGATGATAAAGAGGGCCAGAATTGGGAGCCAGGGGGGATTTTAAATGGAGAAAAGTCTGAAATAAAGAGGAAATCTTCCATCAAATTGGGGGGTTTTTTTAAAGAGAGAAAATGGATCATTTTAAGCCATAGTCAGTAAAATTCCAACATATGCAATGTAATGTCTTGTAAGTAATTCTTTCCCGCCCTCCCATCACAATCCTTGGACATTTCTGTGCTAGTAAATGCTGCCATTTATCGAAACACCTTTATTCCTGCAAGTTAGAATAGCGGCAAATACAACTCCTGTGCAATTTTATATCTAATTCCCTGAAAAACACTTTAGATAGATGAATAGTTTCTAGGCAGATGGGACCGGATTGCCATAGTGGGCACAGCCCTGCAAAAAGGCAGCGCTGGCACCACAGACATCCGTTCACAAGCAGGATTTCCACCACAGAGAGAACACGGCACTTTTTGAAGGGGGCCAACATTGAAGGCGACTCTGTCCTGCGTGGTCCAGCCTAGCCTCGTCTTGTCAGATCTCAGAAGCTAAGCAGAGCCAGTTCTGGTTAGTTCTTGGGTGAGAGACTACCAAGGAAGTCCAGAGTTGATATGCAGAGGCAGGCAATGGAAAATAGGGTCACCACCAATATTCCCTCTAAACTGCAGAGTCTTGTGAGCAAAAATTCTACTTTGTGAGCTCCTGGCATTAAAGTTGTGAGCTTCTGCATAAATTAGTGTGCTCTGGGGTCGTCCTTCCTGAGCTAAGACAAAAATGTGTGAGCTGGAGGCTAAAAATCTGTGAGCTAGCTCACCACATATAGGGGATGGGGTCTATCAGCTGCCAGATCCAGGTTGGGAAACTACTGGAAATTTGGGGAGTGTGGCTTGGGGTGGACAGGGACCTCAGTGGGGTACAAGGCCATTGAGTTCACCCTCCAAAACAGCCATTTTCTTCAGGGGAACTGATCTCTGTAGTCTGGAGATGAGCTGTAATTCCAGGGGATCCCCAGGTCCCACCTGGAGGTTGGCATCCCTAAGGGCACATCACCTCTGGCGATCTCTTACCTGCATAGGCCAGACTAGCCCCATCTCATCAGATCTCAGAAGCTTCCCAATCCCCAGGTTCCAGCGAGGAATCCCCCGGTTTTACAGGCTTCACCCCACCCCAGCCAGCTGTCTGGCAGGGGGAAGCCTCACCCCCCCCCCCACAGCCACCAGTACCTCTTAATCTTCGGCAGGTTTAGAAACCTGTAAATAGGTCCCATTTTAAAATGTGTGTGTGTGTGTCTTTAAAATTTGAGCAGGAAGCAGAAAGTACTTCATTGGGAAGGGTCAGCCGCAGAGTCTCGTCAGAGCCAGTCCCTCAGTTTGTTTTGCTTTCATTTCAGAGCAAGTTTGTGTGAGAGAGGGGGGGAGGAGAGAAAGAGAGCAGCGTAGCCCCTGTACTTTTCAGACCTCATTGTGGAGGAACCAGAGCCAGTTAAGTGTCTGTGTATGTGAGTGTGTTTGAGAAAGAAAGAAAGAAAGAAAGAAAGAAAGAAAGAAAGAAAGAAAGAAAGAAAGAAAGAAAGAAAGAAAGAAAGAAAGAAAGAAAGAAAGAAAGAAGAAAGAAAGAAAGAAAGAAAGAAAGAAAGAAAGAAAGAAAGAAAGAAAGAAAGAAAGAAAGAAAGCATACTTTTCAGAAGTCTTTGTAGAGTCAGTAAGAGAGTGTGTGTGTCTCTGTGCTTGTTTTGCATTGTTTTCAGAGTCTTTGTATAGGAACCTGTTTATGGGATGGAGGAAAACTCCACCTCTCTCGCTTTTTGTTTGCCAGTGTTAGCCTGAAGAACAGCAGTTCCTGTGAGTAAAGCCCCAGCGAAATGTGAGCTTGGAAACTCTGTGCATTTTGGCTGCTTTGTGTGTAGTCACTTTCATTTACTAGAATTGCAGCTATTGAGCCATGAGGAAATTATGACTATTCAAGTGAACTGCACTGCTGTATTTTTATGTAATTATTTTGGAAATGGGAAAGTCTGGCTCGCTCCAAAGTCTCCTCACTCCACCCCCAAAGTCTCCAGGCTCCACCCCCAAAGTCCCCAGATATTTCCTGAATTATCCTTGGCAACCCTAAGTTAAGTAGGGTTGGCCCTGGTTAATATTTGGGTGGCAGACCACAAAAAGTCCAGGGTTTCCAAACCAAGGCAGGCAATGGCAAACCACCTCTGAACGTTTCTTACCTTGAAAGACCTACGAGGCTGTCACAGAACAATTGCAACTCGAAAGCACTTTTCACCACCACCAATCATTAAAGAATATTCCGATTAGCCACAAAGTGTTCGTGTCTATTAGCATTGCCCCTGAATCAGATATAAGGGTCCCACTGCCACACCCCACTGCAACTGACCAGCTGGCTGGTGGGGGCACTTACCAGGAGAAAGAGAAAGGGTCAGGCAACAGCACCAGTGACTTCCAGGACACACAGGAAGTGAAATCATCCCCCCTAGCAACATCCAGGAGATGCTCTGGTATTTGAGCAAAAATTCTATGGCGGAAGCCATTTTTACCATATTTGCTCAAATATGAAAGCATAATTGTGATGTTGCAGCATGATGACATCACTTCCTGTGAGTGTGGAAGTGACTAGCCAAAATGCTTTGGTAGGAGGGACCTGGCAACCTTAAGTTACAGTGAGGGTAGGCGACCTGATGTCATCAGATCTCAGAAGCTAGGGTTGCCAGGTCCAATTCAAGAAATATCTGGGAACTTTGGGGGTGGAGCCAGGAGACTTTGGGGGTGGAGCCAGGAACAAGGTTGTGACAAGCATAATTGAACTTCAAAGAGAGTTCTGGCCAACACATTTAAAGGGGTCGCAAACCTTTTAAATGCCTTCCCTCCAATGGAAAAAATGAAGGATGGGGCACCTTCTTTTGGGGCTCATAGAATTGGACTTCCTGGTCCAATCCTTTAGAAACTTGGAGGGTATTTTGAGGAGAGGCACCAGATGCTATGCTGCAAATTTGGTGCATCTACATCAAAAAATAGCCCCCCCCCAAGCCCCAGATGGATCAATTCTCTGTAATTTTAATCGTGAGTACTAACACCTGTTGATTTTCTTTAGGCACTTGGTATTTTATGTGTAGTGGGATTTATAGGCATGCAGGTGGAAGAGGACCATGGGGAGACAGCTCTAATCTGGTCTCCCTGGGCAACGCTGATACAGACCAACTGAAAAGGGAAGAATACTTGGAATGTGACCTTGATGGGAGGTAACACGGAGGCCTGAGAATGGACTTTATGTAATTCAAGAGACTTTTGGCAGGCACAGGAAAGAGGAGAGCTGTTATTTTGTAACCTATAATTGCCTGATAACTTTCGATTCAATTCAGTCTGGCAAGACCTGGTCTTGTTAATATTTGCTTCAAGACTCATCATTAAAAGCTTATTTTGAATTAACATATGAAACTGCCTTATATTGAATCAGACCCTCAGTCCATCAAAGTCAGTATTGTCTACTCAGACTGGCTGCGGCTCTCCAGGGTCTCAAGTTGAGGTTTTTCACACCTACTTGCCTGGACCCTTTTTAGTTGGAGATGCCGGGGATTGAACCTGGGACCTTCTGCTTACAAAGCAGATGCTCTACCACTGAGCCACCATCCCTCCTCTAAGGAGTCTCATGATTGAACTTGGCCAAAACCCTGGGAGCTCTCCTGGAAGATATTCTGAGAAATCTCCAGAAATCACCAGGAGGTTTTCTAGCACCAAATTCCTTAGTTTGTTTTCCTATGAGGGCTATTAGCATATGTATCAATGTAACCTAGCAGACAGTTGCACTAGCTCCCTGCCGCTTCCGGAGAGGAGGAAAAACCCACACTTTTAAAACTTGGAGGGGGAGTGTGTGTTTCTCCACAGCACCATTTTAACTGGTTTACTAGAATAAGAAAGTTGTGACGTATAAATGGAATAAAATAAATAAATAAATTTGAATAAATAATCAATGGCCCTGCTTGTGAATTCCTGCTGTGTGGGGTTAAAACCCAAAACTCTCTGTAAGACTAATGTCTAATATACAGAAGACCAAAGCTAGCTTGGCATGCGAGGCCATCTCTGGAAATATGGAAATTGTGAAAAGCTAACCTCGATTAGCTGAGGATCCTGATAACATCAATTGCATTTACTTATCAGTAAATATGAGTAACCTGAAAATGCCACATAATAAATCCACCAGCGACAAGACAACTGGAGACAAGTAAAGTGAGTTTGATAAAATATTTATTTTCACTGCAGACCTCCTTTAACCCTCTTAACTCCCATTTTTAGCTCTAGTTATCATCTCTCCCCGACAACTCCCTGGCTTATATGCTTTTCGTTTCCTCTGGAAAAATCACACGATGTGGTCCTTTGGAGAGGCTTGAGGATGCCAGGCAAGCACGTTTCATGAACTTGGAAATGCTACGAAAAAAGATTGACAAGCGGCAAGGCAATTAGCTGCTAATAAAGTTTGATAGGGTTGCCAGGTCCAATTCAAGAAATATCTGAGGATTTGGGGGTGGAGCCAAAAGACATTGTGGGTGGAGCCAGAAGCAAAGTTGTGACAAGTACCATTGAACTCCAAAGTAAGTTATGGCCATCATATTTAAAGGAACTACACGCCTTTTAAATACTTTCCCTCCATTTGGAAATAATGAAGGATGGGGGCTCCTTCTTTGGGGGCTCATAGAATTGGATCCCCTGGTCCAATTTGTTTGAAACTTGGGGAGTGTTTTGAGGAGAGGCGTTGGATGCTATGCTGAAAATTTGGTGCTTCTACCACAACAAACAGCCTCTCCAGAGCTTTTTGCCTTCAATGATGTGAGCCTTCCTCCCTCTGATTTAGCAGGGGCTGGAGAAGTCATTGAGGTGGCATTTAAAGATGCCTCCCAGATGGCTTCATCCAGGGCTATTTTTGTAGGAAAATGTCCAGCAAGAACTCATTTGGATATGAGGCCACACCCCCTGATGTCACCATTGTTTCACACAGGGTTTTTTAATAGAAAAAGCCTAGTAGGGACTCATTTGCATATGAGGCCACACCCCCTGATGCCAAGCTGCGTTTCTGTGTGTTCCTGCTCAGAAAAAGTCCTGGCTTCAACCTTTCCCAGCATGCCTACTGCAGAAGGCACATTGGGGAAGGCACAATCAGGGCTTTCCGGCTGGCTTGGCATCAGAGGGTGTGGCCTAATATGCAAATGAGTTCCTGCTGGGATTCTTCTACAAAAAGCCCTCTGTGGAAAAATGGTGACATCAGGGGGTGTGAGCTAATATGCAAATGAGTCCCTACTGGGCCTTTTCTACCAAAAAGCCCCGGAGTTCCATAAATAAAAGGACTCATATTAGTTTGAGGCTTTGTATGTAACTTTGTTTCTGTAGCAAACATGCTCAAGATGGGCTCTGCTGCGTTGTGAGTCTTGAACACTCTTTTAACTACCAAATAATCCAATATTAAGCACACTCTGGGTGCATTCACACTGCACTGAATAATGCATTTTGCAATGAGTTTTGCTGCATTGAGTATAGCAGGGGTGGCCAACGGTAGCTCTCCAGATGTTTTTTGCCTACAACTCCCATGGCCATGCTGGCTGGGGCTGATGGGAGTTGTAGGCAAAAAACACCTGGAGAGCTACCATTGGCCACCCCTGGAGTATAGCAAAAATCCAGTTGCAAAATGCATTATTTAGTGTAGTGTGAACGCATCTGTTGGCTGTTTACAGATGGGCAGTTTGAGGCAACCCAGAGATGCCTCAGAAACTGACTAGAAAAACCTGTCCACTTCTGCCGCTCATTCCCATCCCGTACTCACCCCATCCTCTGTTGTCAAGTCAAGTCAAGTCAAGTCAATTTTATTTGTATCCCACCCTCCCCGCCAAAGCAGGCTCAGGGCGGCTAACAACATAATCAATGCATTAGTTTACAAAGTATTTAAACATAACTAATTAACACATCAATTAAAATTCTACTAAAACTCTAAAATCAATAAAATCTTTAAAATTAATATACTGGTGCTATCGTATAGATTTCCCTAGCAGTTTCCGTTAATCGGTGAAGGCCAACCGGAAGAGGGTAGTCTTGCAGGCCCTGCGGAACTGTTCAAATTCCCGCAGGGCCCGCAGATCCTCTGGAAGTTGGTTCCATAGGTGTGGAGCCCTAACAGAGAAAGCCCAATCACGGGTGCTCTGAAGCTTTACCTCTCTTGGCCCGGGGATAGTCAGCAAGTTCTTCCCAGCTGACCTCAGCGCTCTTTGGGGTTCGTATGGGGAAAGATGGTCCCTAAGGTAGGCAGGTCCTCGGCCATATAGGGCTTTAAAGGTAATAACCAGCACTTTGTAACGAATCCGGTATATAACTGGCAGCCAGTGCAGTTCGCGCAGCCCCGGCTGTATGTGCTCCCACTTTGGGAGCCCCAACAGTAATCTAGCAGCCGCGTTCTGCACCAGCTGCAGCCTCCGGGTTCGGCACAAAGGCAGCCCCATGTAGAGGGCATTACAGTAATCCAATCTCTAGGTGACCGTTGCATGTTGTCCTCAGAGCAGCTCAAAACCCACTTTAGAAGTGGTAGCAAGTATCTGAGCCGCACGCCAGTCACCTCTCCGGCGTTTGGACGTGGAACATGCAAGCGAGGCACATTGGTGGTGTGAACCCACCAAGCCACCCCAAGCTGCTTCCAGCATTTTTGAAAAAAAAATATTGATTTCAAGCGCATGGGTGCATGAGCATGCACGTGCATAACCAAGGAATGAATGGGGAAAAAAGAAACCTAAACCAAGCTACAGGGATGGTGTGCAGCAGCCATCTGATCACGCCAAGTCACCCCAAGGATGGGATAGGAATGGCTTGCAGGGGAGCGTGTGGACTGATTAGGATGCTTCTTTCTGAGCTGGCCCAATTTGGGACGCCTCCCATACACCCCAAACTGCCCTTCTGTGAGCAGCCATGTGTCAGACACTGGAAAAATACTGTAATGAAATGCTTAGCTTAAATGAATGTGATGCAATGCTTAGCTTAACTGACTCCATTTTCTAACCTATATTACTAACCATGGGAAGAGACCTTGCATATCAAAGTAGGAGCATAGTTATTACTAACACTGGTGTGAATTCCTGTCCCTGGAACTAACAAAGGCAATTCCTTTTTGAAGATAAAATGCCTCCAGGGATGGCAGTTTGGCCATTGCTGTGAGATCAAGGACTGCAAAGAGATAAGAGAAAGTTACTGTGTGAAAAGTATCACTTTATACGAAGAATGCTCGGGAATGTAGTTTTGTTTAGAAACCTTTGATGTGCAATCCCTTAAAGTAACTTCTCACTGGCAAAAATGTATCAGTTCCAATATTTCCACGCTCAGAAACTATGAACTCTCAAATAAAGCCTTAAACTTTGTATCTAATGGAGTCTGGTTCCATTGTCTGACACCATGGAGTCAGGGCTTTTTTTGTAGCAGGAACTCTTTTGCATATTAGACCACACACCCCTGATGTAGCCAATCCTTCTGGAGCTTACAGTAGTCCCCGTAGTAACAGCCCTGTAAGATCCTGGAGGATTGGCTACATCAGGGAGGTGTGGCCTATATGCAAAGGAGTTCCTGCTACCCCCTAAAAAAGCCCTGCATAGAGTTATGTGACATCTCCCTGGCTGATATCCCACTCACCTTGTACTGTTCTTACACTCCTCTTCTCATTAGGACTTTCGTCCAATTTTATACTATCTGCAACTAGAGATGTAAAATTTCCAGAAATTTTGAAGCTCGGAAAAAAAACCCAGTTTTTTTCGGGGGAAAAAAGGACATTTTCGGAAAAATTGAAAAAAAAAATGCTACATTAGTACTTTTTCTTTTCCCAGATTGAAAGTCACTCTGTTACTTTAGGAACATAAAATATGGCTATGGACAATTTTACTTGGCATGAGATTATCACAACTAGCATATTAAAAATATAGTGTATCCAAACAATTATTACAAAAAGAATTTACTTTTTAAATAATGTTTATTAGTTATTGTAACAAATGGAGCAACAGTCTCCTGAACTGTTTGCTAGTTTATGTGGAACAGACAAAAAAACCTCCACAAACAATTTTTAAAAATCCAGAAGTAGCAATTATTCATATTTCCTCTCCACAGTATTAAGTAAAAATAAAAAACTCATTGTCATAAAAAGAATCGAAGAGGGGGGAGTGGAGGACTAAGTTTCAATGAATGGGCCTGACCTAGGACTTGTGCACAGAAATTAGAGTAATCTGATACCATACATATTTTTTAGAAATGATTTGGAAAATATTTGAACACCTTGTCTTAAAATATTTTATTAATCATGTTAAAATAAAACGTTCTATAATCAATTTATTTTATTTTCTTCTTTTCAATTTTTCCATTTTTTTTTTGGGGGGGGGGAAGGCTTCAGGAAAAAAACTGTTTTTTTCCCGAATTTTCCCGGTTTTTTCCCGGGCCTTCTCATCTCTTGCTGCAACTAGTGTCAGCTTTTTCATGCAGCAAACAGAAACGGGTTTTTAGAGGTTTCTGTTTGCTGTGCGAAAAAGCTGACGCTAGTTGCAGCCCCGGGGCAGACAGTGTGAAATCGGACGAAAGCCCCGCTGAGAAGAGGAGCATGAGAGTGGCGTAAGGTGAGTGGGAAATCGGTCCCAGTGTTTAGGCCTGCTAAGCCACTCGGTCCCAGGACCAGAATGGCAGGAGTCGTTTCTAGTAAATAATGACGTTGGTGGAGAGCAAGACCTGAGAGTGCAGACCCAAGATAGAACGCCTTGTGGTTTTGTACTTTCCATGGACTAGGGCTCCTGGGTTTAGAAAGAAGGGAGCTGGATACAGTTGCGGAGCATGAAAAAACGTTAAAGGAAATAATCTGAGTGCTTGACACATTCATGAAATAGTTCAGGACACTTTGTCCTTCATACACATATACACACACATTGCCTTTGAATCCTTGCCAAGACCTTGAGTGCACCTGTCCTTCAAGGGACTAAAGACGCATTAAGCGTCCCTGGAAAGTTCTGTCCACTTTTCCCATGGCGACTTGATGCTCCTTGCTTTTTTTTACCATTGCACGTACAAGACTGTCCATTCATCCCAGGCATGAAGCTCATATGGAAGTGTGTCATTCCAAAACCAGGGGCTTATTGATGTCATCTGAATATTCGGATGACTTCTGAGAGTTTATTGTAAGAAGACTCTCTTTTCTGGTGGTGGCTAGTGGTTGGTAGGGTTGCCAGCTCTGGGTTGGGAAATACCTGGAGATTTTTGGGGTAAATCCTGGAGTTGGTATGGTTTGGGGGATGGAGGGATCTCAGCAGAGTACAATGCCATAGAATCCACCCTTTAAAGCAAAGCTGATTTTGGTCATTTGGAGATCAGTTGTAATAGTGGGAAATCCCCAGGTCTGACTTGGAGGTAGGGCTGCCAATCCCCAGTTGGGTAAATAAAAAAACGCTAAGAAACACCATCAATTTTAAACAACAAGACAGTGTAATGTAGAGCTCATGGTGTTCTGACAAAGCTTGCACATAGAGCTTCAAATAGCATGTAACAAAAAGATATTCACAGAAGATAGTTCAAAAACAGTCTTTCCAATCACAAAGGAGTAACAATATTCCAGTATTTAGTTCATAGAACTAAAGGAAGCCCTTCCAAAAATGTCTGTTCTAGATATCGACGTTTCATCCTTTCTTCGGTTTGGGGGCTTATTTATCACTGGAACCCAATCTTTATGATACATTCACAGGAGACTAACAAGGTTCAGAACATGTCTGTTAGATTTCCATGTTCTGAACCTTGTTGGCCTCCTGTGAATGTATTGTAAATATTGGGTTCCAGTGATAAATAAACCTCCAAACTGAAGAAAGATGGATGGAACATCTTGATATCTAGAACAGGCATCTTTGGAAGGGCTTCTTTTAGTTCCATGAACTAAATACTGGAATATTGTTACTCCTTTGTGACTGGAAAGACTGTTTTTGAACTGTCTTCTGTGAATCTTTTTGCTACTTGCTGTCATTTGAAGTTCTATGCGCAAACTTGGTCAGAACACCACTGACCTCTACATTACACTGTCTGGTGGTTTAAAATTTATGGTGTCTCTTAGCGGTTTTTTATTTACACAGCTGTACGCTAAGATCCTATATTTTCGCTAATCCCCAGTTGGGGGCAGGGGAGGCCCTCTTCCCGCTTCAGGGTTATCAAAAAGGGAGGGGGAGGGAAATATTTGCTGGGCACTATATTATACCCTGTGGAGATTGATTCCCATAGGGTATAATGGATAATTGATCCATGGGTGTTTGGGGCTCTGGGAGGCTGTTTTTTGAGATAGAGGCACCAAATTTTAAGCATAGTACCAATGCCTCTCCCCAAAACACTCTCCAAGTTTCAAAAAGATTGAAACAAAGGGTCCAATTCTCTGAGCCTCCAAAGAAGGTGCCCCTGTCCTTCATTATTTCCAGTAGAGGGAAGGCATTTGAAAGGTGTGCGGTCCCTTTAAATGTGATGGCCAGAACTTGTTCTGGAGTTCACTCATGCTTGTCACAACCTTGCTCTTGGCTCCACCTCCAAAGTCTCCTGGCTCCACCCCCAAAATCCCCAGATATTTCTTGAGTCGGACTTGGCAACCCTTCTTGGAGGTTGGAATCCCTATCTTTCTCATTATGCTTTTTGACCTAACTCTTTGCTTCTCATCCACTATTGAAACTAAAGCGTATATAACTGAAGTAGCTGCATATTCCTCCCATTCACTGTTGCCATCATCTTCCTCCTCTTCGTTTATCGCTCCCTCACCCCACAGTTGGGAAATTTCTGGAGTTTTGGGGTGGGGCAACACACAGAGAGCACAGAGTTTGGGGAGAAGTCCATCAGGGATGTAATCCCAAGAATGTATCCTTGGAAGCATCTTTTTCTTCCATCTGAACAGGCCGGGGTGGAATTCTAGCAGGAGCTCCTTTGCATATTAGGCCACACACCCCTGATGTAGCCAATCTTCCTGGAACTTCGAAAAAAGAGCCTTGTAAACTCTTGGAGGATTGGCTACATCAGGAGGGTGCGGCCTAATATGCAAAGGAGCTCCTGCTAGAATTCCACCCCTGTGAACAGGTATCTGTTGTTTGGAGAGCAGTTATAATTTGGATTCTCAGGTCCCCTGTGGCAGATCTTTCTTATTTACTTGACGAATATCCAGTGTTTTGTGGGCCTAGATTGCTAGATGAGCCATACTGGAGATTATTGTCTCAGCGAACGCTCTCCTGCTGTGTTTTGTTTTGTATTTCGTTTGTGGGAATGATTTCCGATCGATTATAACCGCTTGAATCCTTGTGAAGTCTAATTGGGTTTAATTATCACCGATTTGTCCATAGTTGGTTTCTGCGTGGTTAACTTTAAAGACGGATCTGTGAGACTACTATTACTTTAATATGAAGGGAATGCTGATTCCATAACAGTATAAAATGGGGACTATGGATGGGTCAAAATTGAGGAGAGAAATAGGGTTGCCAATCCCCAGGTGGGTAGCAAGGGAGCCCCTAAGGGTTCTGTGACTAAACCAGCCTCCAATATGCTCAACAAATTCTCATTAAAGTTTATAACAGAAACAAACACTTAGAGCAATAATTTGTACATAAGATGAAGTCATACAATATGCATGGTCCTTGAAAAGGACAAAATAGGTGAAGTTCTATAATATGCACCGTCTTTCTTGGGACCAATACTCCTTCAAATGGAGCACCACATTATAAACATCACTTACGTTGCACCTGAAAGATTGATTTCCATTGTCAATTTTGTAATTTTTTGCATTAAGCCTGTGGAAGCTTCAGAGAAACGGAGGCAGAGAGGCGCCGCCTTCGTAGCTGTCTGCTACTGTCGGCTTTTTTTCTACAGCAGTTTGTTTCGTGAAGAAGTCTCTATCTTGCCAGTTCTTGGTTGAAACCATTTGAAGGAGTATTGGTCCCAAGAAAGACTGTGCATATTATAGAACTTCACCTATTTTGTCCTTTTCAAGGACCATGCATATTGTATGGCTTCATCTTATGTACAATTTATTGCTCTAAGTGTTTGTTGATGTTTCTGTTATAAACTTTAATGAGAATTTGTTGAGCATATCGGAGGCTGGTTTAGTCACAGAACCCTTAGGGGCTCGCTTGCTAGTCAATCCCCAGGTGGGGGCAGGGGATCCCTCTGTTTGGAGACCCCTCCCCTCACTTCAGGGTCATCAGAAAGTGGGAGGGGGGAGAGAAATGTGTGCTAGATACTTCATTATTCCCTATGGAGGTCGATCTCCATAGGGTATAATGGAGAATCAAGCAGTGAATATCTGGTGCTCTGGAGGGGCTGTTTTGTGAGGTAGAGGCCCCAAATTTTCAACATAGCATCTGGTGCCTCTCCTCAAAAAACCCCACCACGTTTCAAAAAGACTGGATCATGGTGCAGAACTTGGATTGCAATACCGCAGCTTGCCATTCTGCACCCAAGCTCTGCTCACAACCTGAGTTCGATCCCGGTGGAGGCTGGGTTCAGGTAGCCGGCTCAAGGGTGACTCAGCCTTCCGTCCTTCTGAGGTCGGTCAAATGAGTACCCAGCTTGCTGCAGGGAAAGTGTAGATGACTGGGGAAGGCAATGGCAAACCACCCCGTAAAAAGTCTGCTGTGAAAACGTCATGATGTGACATCACCCCAGAGTCGGAAATGACTGGTGCTTGCACAGGGGACTACCTTTACCTTTTTTTTTTTAGTGGTCTTATTAATAACCCAACAGGCCTCTTGGGAAGGCAGGATGTCCTCATTTTTGGAAAGGTGGGAAAGGAACCTGCCTGGGTAGGAGAGAAACCTGCAAGAGGCAGAGCCGGGGGGCATTGCCTTCCCAGCAGCAAAGGTTGAGGATTACATGTATTCCCAAATGCTTTAGCAATCTGCAGAGAGGAATGGGACATATCAGTGCATCTGCACATCGCTGTTGGTCTTCCCCACTCCTGTCCTGATTGTCTGGCTTTAAGATGCGACCTGAGATGCTCTTTCTAATGCTTTCCTAATGGCTCCAACAGGTGGGTCAAAGATCTCTTCTATCCATCAAAGACAAATTGCAGACTCCAGATAGCCTCAATTTGCTTCAGAGCCCAGCAGGGACAGGAAAGGGCCTTTAACCCTTCAACCTGCAATCAGCTGTGCTATTCTAAAGCAGACTCCCTGCTTTGTTTTTAGGATTTTATAAAGAGAAAAATAAGGTATGTTTTTATCCATCTGATCTCCTTTGAAGTGCAGGTAACAAAGCAGAGAGCCCAGTTCTGAATAATAAAACCAACCTTATGCTGAAGGATTAAACCTTCTCTCATTCCCCAGAATGGTCTTAAAGCCAATAGAACTGCAGTTCGAGTTTTCTGGATGGGATAAGGTCTTTATCTCATCTGCTGAATAGATGTCTCCACAGGAATTTGTATTATTGGGTAAATGTATTTTTGTGGTTTTACCAGTCTGTTTTTTAATGATACATAGCACAGTCATCTTGAAATGTGACTCTAAGAATCTAGAGTCTAAGTATGCTTAATTCTAAAAATCTAAACTGCCTGCAAAAGATTTGAAAAAGGCAGAAACCCAAAAGAAGAAGAAGAAGACCACCATAGATTTATACCCCGCCCTTCTCCCTGAATCAGAGTCTCAGAGCGGCTTACAATCTCCTTTTTCTTCTTCCCCCACAACAGACACGCTGTGGGGCTGACAGAGCTCTCCCAGAAGCTGTCCTTTCAAGGGCAACTCCTGCTATAGCTATGGCTGACCCAAGGCCATTCCAACAGCTGCAAGTGCAGGAGTGAGGATTCAAACCCGCTTCTCCCAGATAAGAGTCCAAACACTTAACCACTACCCCAAACTGGCCCCTCGATCCATTCAGGGGGAGTTGTTACTGTTGGAAAAGGCAACAGTGTACAAAGAAGAAGAAAAGAAGACCCTGAAAGGGCCAGCAAGAAGGCAATTAGATAAGGGCAGCCCCGTAGCCACGGGCTTTCAGGCAGCGTGGCACACCTGGCAACCTGCTGCCCTGCCTGCACCCACCTGCTGAGAGGCTGGCAAAGGCCACGGAGGAGACCCAGCAGATGGGGCACTGAAGATTTTAAAAGCGGTTGGAGCCTCATGTGCTTCACCACTGGCTGTGGCCCTGGTTAAGCAAACAACACCTGTTGGAGATTTATGTTACTTCAAGATTCCATAGAGTTCTAGTTCCTAATGTAGCATTATTTACTTCATTGAAACCTTGACTTTCACCTCAGTGGGGATCTAAAGTGGTTGACCCTGTTCTCCTCTCCTTCATTTTATCCTGACAAGAACATAATGGAGCCAGTTTCCATCTCCAGCATCTCCAATTAAAAAGGACCAGGCAGGAGGTGATGTGAAAAAACTCTGCTTGAGACCTTGGAGAGCCACTGCCAATCTGAGTAGACAATACTGACCTTGAAAGGTCAGTGATCTGATTCAGTCTAAAGCAGCTTCTTGGGTTCTTGCACTGCTTGCTCCCAGTGTTCTTGTTTACAAGACTGTTCCTTTTTTTCCAAAAATGGTCACCAGAAGGGGGAGGGGCGTGGTGGCTTTGGCATCTCCCTCTTAGATTTTGCAAAATAAGGTCCAGCAAACAAGGCTGGAATTCTTCTGCTTCCTACTTTCCATGTAGGAATACCCCCTTTTCATATCCTGTCTCTCTCCACACTCTGAATGACCCAAGCTTGTCCACATGATGCGGTTGAAAGTCACATGACCCTCTGGAGGCTAGGTAGGAGAGTGACGAAGATGGTGAGGAGTCTGGAGACCAAGTTCTTATGAAGAAAGGTTGAAGGAACTGTGCATGTTTAGCCTGGAGAGGAGGTGGCTGAAAGGTGATATGATCACCATCTTCAGATATTTGAAGGGCTGTCATCTAGAGGGTGGCGTGGAATTGTTTTTTGTGGCCCCAGAAGGTA
The DNA here is from genome assembly GCF_032191835.1 of Heteronotia binoei. NCBI lineage: Eukaryota > Metazoa > Chordata > Lepidosauria > Squamata > Gekkonidae > Heteronotia > Heteronotia binoei. Next base: position 6,441,314 of record NC_083226.1, on the reverse strand, counting down.
GGGCCAGAAGCAATGGATTGAAATTAAATCAAAAGAGTTTCCGGCCCAACATTAGGAAGAACTTCCTGACCTTTAGAGCAGTTCCTCAGTGGAACAGGCTTCCTCAGGAGGTGGTGGGCTCTCCTTCCTTGGAGGTTTTTCAACAAAGGCTAGATGGCCATCTGACAGCAATGAGGATTCTGTGAATTTAGGGGGAGGTATTTGTGAGTTTCCTGCATTGTGCAGGGGGTTGGACTAGATGACCCTGGAGGTCCCTTCCAACTCTATGATTCTACTGAGATGACTATCATGGCTCCTTCACAAGGCTGTAAAAAGCCATTCTAAGAGTATTCCTTCACACAATTGAATGAATCAATAAGAGACGCTTTTTGGTTGCAACTAGCTGAAAAACACCTGCCCAGCTTTTTCATGTTGTGCATTTGTAGACAGTGATTTGCATATTTATTTTGTTATTACACAACATGCTGAATGTAGGGTGAGATATTAGCCTAAAGGAACTGGGCCTTGATGTCTCTTAGGTGCTTGCTTTGAGTCCGATAGTCTTCCTGCTGTCATATCTTGTCAGCAAGGAGAGAAACTCGCCTGCTCAAACAACCTTTCTCTGAATAGTTGCAATGAGCTCTTTCTAATTGTGTCCTAATTCTTTGCAACTGACTCCTCCAGGCTTCTGATTGGTATTCCTGTCTGTCAACTATCTGACAAAAGTCTTATCCTCTCTTGTGAGTTTCTCTCACCTTCCTTCCTTCCTTGAGAGCCAGCTTGGTGTAATGGTTAAGTGCGTGGACTCTTATCTGGCAGAACCGGGTTTGATTCCCCACTCCTCCACTTGCAGCTGCTGGAATGGCCTTGGGTCAGCCATAGCTCTTGCTGGAGTTGTCCTTGAAAAGGCAGCTTCTGTCAGAGTTCTCTCAGCCCTACCCACCCTACAGGGTGTCTGTTGTGGAGGGTGGGAGATAAAGGAGATTGTGACCGCTCTGAGACTCTGAGATTCAGGGTATAGTGTGGGATATAAATCCAATATCTACTTATTCTTCTCCCTCCCTCCCTCCCTCCCTCCTTCCTTCCTTCCTTCCTTCCTTCCTTCCTTCCTTCCTTCCTTCCTTCCTTCCTTCCTTCCTTCCTTCCTTCCTTCCTTCCTTCCTTTCTTTCTTTCTTTCTTTCTTTCTTTCTTTCTTTCTTTCTTTCAATGTCCATTGGTAACCCACCATTCTTAATCTGAGCATTAGAATCTTCAGGCTGAAGAGCTAATTGAAACTTGGCAACATGCTTATGAAAACTACATCCTGAGTTTTAAAAAAAGGCACATCGAAAACATGTTGCATGCAAAACAATTGTGGAGGAAAATCCTGGAGTTAAAATTCTTGAACCCCCTGGACAAATCAAGGCTGAGATCGTACATATGACAATTTAGAAATTGGTCCCATTGAGTTGGTATAGCTCACATTTGTGTAAATGTGCATAGATTTGATCTGCCAAGTGTATTTTGTGTCAGTGTAGTGAGGTTACTACTGTATATCAGGCATATCTAAATTACAAATTTACATTGCTTTTATAGCCATTTTATTGTCACAAGTAACCTCAAGAATTATAATTTAGTGATGGTGCCAATTCTCTGTTGTATATCCTGAGCCCTTCCCTCACCTTGTGCAATTACAGTTCATAAGTTTCCCTGGAAAGAGGAATGACTATGAAACCAATACACAAACCATGATCAAAAATGTGTTTTAAAGGATGTGTTATTTCTCATTTTTATAGCGGCCCCATGGCGCAGAGTGGTAAAGCAGCAGTACTGCAGTCTCTGCTCACGACCTGAGTTCGATCCCAGAGGAAGCTGGATTCAGGTAGCAGGCCCAAGGTTCACTCAGCCTTCCATCCTTCCGAGGTCGGTCAAATGAGTCCCCAGCTTGCTGGGGGGAGAAGCGTAGATGACTGGGGAAGGCAATGGCAAACCACCCCCTAAAAAGTCTGCCGTGAAAATGTTGTGAAAGCAATGTCACCCCAGAGTCAGAAATGACTGGTGCTTGCACAAGGGACCTTTCCTTTCCTATTTCTCATTTTAAATTGTACTGAATAGCAGAGCAAAGCAGGAGTTGAAGAATTAATCTAGAGCAGGGATGTCAAACTCATTTGTTATGAGGGCTGGATCTGGCATAAATGAGATATTCTAAGGCCGGGCCGCGTGTGTCATAAAATGTAATACCAGGTAGCAGAGATATAAACTTTATAAAGGACATGGAGAAACACATTTTTTTTTAAAAAAAGCTTAAAATAAAACATGCTTAAAACATTAGCACTTGTTGGTCTTAAAAGTGCTTTCTCTATATCTCTCCCATGTGATCCAGGGAACTGAGCAAAGGAAGCTCTGGCTCTTTTTTTCCTTCCCCAGGGGGAGGAACCTCAGCCAATAGAAGGAAGAGAGGTTTGGCTCAGTAGCTCTGCTGTGCTATTGAGACAGCCTGGCAAAGCAAGTTATTCCTCCCCCCCTTCGTCCCCAAGGGAGGAGCCTCAGCTAATGGAGAAAATAGAGGCTTTGCTCTGTAGCTCTTGTGCGATTGAGCAAGCCTTACAAAGCAAGCGGTGATGCAGAAGGAAGCAAGAGAGAGGGAGCAGGAAGCAGATGACAGCCAGCTGCTCAGGGGCCTGATAGGAACCCTCCGGGGGCCTGATTCGGCCCCAGGCCACATATTTGACACCATATTTGATCTAGAGTTTCCATATTTTGAAAAGCAAAAAAAGAGGGCATATTTCCTGACTGACTAATTCAAACAAGTGATCACACTGACAAATCTCACTTAAAACCACTCCTATTTAAGCTGTGATAATTGTTACTAATTAGGAATATTCCTAACCTTCCGACCCACAAAGAGGTCATTTTCATCAGTTTTTTTTTTAAAGCCCCAAAGAGGATGAAGGCCAAAAATAAGGACATGTTCTCTAAAAAGAAGACATCTAGTAAACCTCGTTAATCCCTCTCGCTGCATGGCCCAAGGCAAAGCTTCCGTTTGCTTTCATGGGCAGAATAAGACTAATGACAGCAGACACTACAAACGAAGGCTAATGATTGGCTTAAATGCCCAACAGGTCATTCCCCTCAATGAACTCCCTTAAAACAAACAAGACCTGCACATGATTGTTGTAATGTACTGAAGTCGGAGACGTTCAGATGGCAACATGCTTTATTAGCGAGTACATCACAAAGACAACATGGCGGGGCCGGGGCCCCTGTTATATACATTTCCCGGAACAACCTTCTTCCTGGTCAGGTCCAATCCTGACCAGTTAAACTTCCCACCACTGATTGTCATAGGCGGGCTGCGTTCGTCCCTTCCAGGCACCACCCACAGGTGCGCTGTGCTGTCTTTTCCAGGACGAATGCCAGACACAACACTCCTCCCCCCCTAGTTCAAGATACATAGTCCTTCAAATGAGCAGGCGGCCGCCATTCTCTAAGCGACCGCTGAGGTTTGATCTGGGGAGCTGCGGCTGCTGCCTGGGGTTCTGTAACCGCTGGTTCCTCGCTTTGGGCCGCGGTCGGAAGAGCATTGTCTCGATTCTGCAGAGGTATCTCCTCCACCCTGTAATGCTCCTCCGCCAGCAACCCTGGTAAATATGGCAGGGTTGCTTCCTGTGGCGGCCCTGTGGTCTCCCTGTTCCCCACACCCCCTGGCCTTGCCAGTTCCTCCGGCAAAGTGCAGTGGTGGAGTTGTGTCTGCGGAGGAGCTGCCCCCCTTCCAATGAGACCTCATATGAGCGGGACCCGGTGAGCCGCAGCACCCGAGCTGGTATCCACTCTGGCCCACTCGCAAAGTTCTTGGCATAGACTGGATCACTTGAAAAGAACCCCCTAGTGGCCTCCCTGGTCTCGGGGGAGCTGCAGAGGTCTGGGGCCTGGTCGGGATGTAACCTATCTAGCCAGGTGGTTAACCGCCTGCCCATGAGTAACTTGGCAGGGCTTACACCCGTAGCAGGGTTGGGGTTGGTCCTGTTCCCGAACAGGAAGGTGGACAGTCAGTGGTCCCAATCCCCTTGGACTATGTGACCCAGGGCCTCCTTGGTTGTGCAAACCATGCGTTCCGCTTGGCTGTTAATGGCCAGGTGAAAGGGAGCGGACTGTATGTGGCGGATGAGGTACCTATTCAGGGATTCCTGGAACTCCTGCCCACTTTACTTGCTTATTGTTGAGGTTGTGGGTGGCAATGAGGGCGGCCAGGTTTTTATGATCTGTCTGGAGCTCGAATGGTTCCCATGCCCCTTCTACGTAGTGCCTCCACTTTTCTAGGGCCAGTTTGATGGTGGAGGCTTCCTTGTCCCACACTGACCAGTTGTGTTCAGCCAGGCTGAACTTTTGGGACAAAAGTTGATTCAGCGACAATTCTGGTGGCCAGGATTGCTTAATAATGTGGGAGAATTGCCAGGGGTACAATTGGCCATCTGGCCCCTCCTGGAGTAACACAGCTGCGCGAGCGATGTTGCTTGCGTCGCATTGGACCATAAACCTTTTGTTCTCATTGGGGTGTATTAGGCAGGGCTCGGAGGTGAACGCCTTTTGGCACTCCCCCGTCCACAGGAGGCTAGAGCTGCCCTTAGTGACTTGTGGCCCCTTCCCCTTGGTTTTCAACAGTTCTGTGAGGGGTAGGGTGATCTCAGCAAAGTTATTGATGAACCCCATATATAAATTTGTGAACCCGAGGAAACTCTGAAGTTGTTTACGGGTTCAAGAGGGCTCCCACTCAGCCACAGCTTGTACTTTAGTAGGATCCATTCCCAGGCCCCCTGTGGAAATGCGGTATCCCAAAAAGTCGAGCTCTGTCTTGTAGAACTCACACTTGGACAGTTTGGCAAATAGCTTGTGCTTGTACAGTGTTTGTAGTACCTCCCTTACCAACTGGATGCGTGAGGGCAGATCTTGCGAGTATATCAAAACGTCATCCAGGTAACAGACCACAACCTTGAGGTTGTGGCACTTGGTCACCACTCACGGGTTGTTCGCCTCCCACAGGGCCTCCCTCCCCAGTGGGAATCGGCAGTCTTCCCCCCCCTTCAGAGGCTGGTTCCAGGAGGTGCAGCTGCGATCCACTCCCTCATTGCTCTCATTTGCCGGGTGAGGTCCTGCATCTCTTGGATCTTGAAGGCGTGCATTTCTTCCCGGAGTTGGGTGCTTTGAGTGGCTAAAGCTTCTTGCAGCCATTCCGCTGTCGTGTACCCCGGCCCACCAGACCGGGGGTTCTCCCCTCAACTTTCATCGCCCTGGAACCCCCATGGGTGGTAGGAGCATTGCTATCCTGAAAGTCAGTGGTGCTGCTGGGGGTCCTCTCTCAGATCTCCGATAATACTCTCCCGGAAATCCATGGAGCCCCAGTCTTTCCTCCGCACCGTCACGGTGACCAGAGTGACCCACAACCCTTCAGGCTTGGGTTCTTCCTCACCGTTCAGTTTAGTAATCCCCGTAGCCTGGTCCTGTTCACCAGCCATCGTGAGTCTGGGGTTAGGCTAGGCCAGGGTGAAAAGTGAGTTCTGACAAAATGTCAGACCCAGAATCAAGGAAAAGACAGTTGAAGTTCAAGATCTTTATTCCAGCTTCCTGGGCATACACACGCATTGTTGGAACTGACTTCTCTGTCAGTTCCCCCAACTTATAAACCTGTGCCCTGACCGTTATAATTCAAGCCAAAGCGTGGCAAGCAAATGCGGGGGTTTTGAGTGGGGTTTTTGCAAAGCTCTCATCACTGCAGGTGCTCGCTATCAGTTCATGGTTCACATCTCCTCCAGCTCTTGCCCTTGGTTACCTAGCAACTAGCCAATTCCCAGACACGCCAGCCTCCCTCCAGATAAGCAACAAGTTACAGTTATATCAAAGGCATAGCAAGCGCAGCATAGCATTGAAGCACAGCCTAGCATTGTACAATTGAATACACATGACAAGAGGAACAAGATGGAGTGACTCTTGACAAGTGGAACAGGCTTCCTCGGGAAGTGGTTGGCTCTCCTTCCTTGGAGGTTTTTAAACAGAGGCTAGATGGATGAGGATCCTGTGAATTCAGGGGGAGGTATTTGTGAGTTTCCTGCATTGCGCAGGGGGTTGGACTAGATGACCCTGGAGATCCCTTCTATGATTCTATGATCACCACTATGATCTTTTGCAGGCCCCATTTCAGTGGTGCTTCTGCCAGAAAAACTTCATTCCAGACTGCCCCCTTACTGTTCTTCATTCATAAAAATTTATTTTCATAGTAAAACCAGTAGTGTATTGCAAAATTCTGGAATTCAGTCACTAAGGAAGACCAGCTTCCATTTCAAGCTCAGTTTGGATCTTGCTAGGTTTCCTCCTGCTGTACTTTACCTGTTGGTAAATTACTTTACCTGTTGCTGTAAATTACCTGTTGGTTGAGAAATTTCAGAGTGGTCACCTAAGACTATAAGAGAAGCCATGTTGGATCAGGCCAGTGGCCCATTCAGTCCAACACTCTGTGTCACACAGTGGCCAAAGAACCCCAAGTGTCATCAGGAGGTCCAGCAGTGGGACCAGGACATTAGAAGCCCTCCCACTGTCGCCCCTACCCCACCCCACCCCAAGCACCAAGAATTCAGAGCATCACTGCCTCAGACAGAGAATTCCAACAATATGCTGCGGCTAATAGCCACTGATGGACCTCTGCTCCATGTGTTTATCCAATCCCCTCTTTGTAATATATAATAAAAACCTCTGTAGTCCGTCCTCCTGTAAAATCACCATTACGTTACCTTGCAGGTCAAGGGATTCTCCACAGATATGTGACACGACTTTCCAGTTCCTCTAACTCTCTTGCTGGTTTCCCCAGTTGTATTATCAAAGTGGAAAAATCTTCGAGAGTTATTTTCCATGGGATCAACTGTCTGTCGGTCGTTTGTAGCATATTAAAATGCAACCCAAGCTCTTGCTGAATGTCATTTAGGTTACAGCTTCAGTGTAACAGAGCCTACTTGCTCTCACCATTTCTTAATCTGACATTGGTATTCAGACTATAGTGGAAAGGTGACCTAACAGCAGGCTTGCAAACATCTCAGTGATCTCGTAGCGCAGGGATGGTTAAAAGAAACAGCTGTTTTGGACTGGTTGATGTAGGGTTGCCAAGTCCAATTTAAGAAATATCTGGGGACTTTGGGGGTGGAGCCAGGAGACATTGGGGGCGGAGCCAAGAGCAAGGATGTGTCAAGCATCATTGAACTCCAAAGGGAGTTCTGGCCATCACATTTAAAGGGACGGCACAAATTTTTAAATGCCTTCCTTCCATAGGAAATAATGAAGGATAGGGGCACCTTCTTTTGGGGCTCATAGAATTGGAGCCCCTGGTCCAATCTTTTTGAAACTTGGGAGGTATTTTGGGGAGAGGCACTAGATGCTATACTGAAAATTTGGTGCCTCTATCTCAAAAAACAGCCCCCCCAGAGCCCCCCGATACCCGCAGTTCAATTCCCCATCATTCCCTATGGGAATCGTTCATGGAGGTGCATGATGGCTCTGGGGGCGGGGCTTCCCCCACCAGCCAGCTGGCTGGAGGAGGGGGGAAGCCTGTAAAACCGGGGGATCCCCCTGTGGGACCTGGGGATTGGGAAGCCTAGGTTGATGAGAGCAGAATTTTAGAACCGCACAAAGGCACAACCGTCAACAGGGCCGCCCCTGCCACTAGACAAACTGGGCAATTGCCTAGGGCATCTGCTTTCTGGGGGCTCCAAATTGCCCCCCCCCCATGACTCAGAGTTGGCCCTGCTCAGCTTCCAAAAACTGGCAAGATCAGGCGTGCCTGGGTTATCTAGGTCAGGGAGCAAGTTCAAGTTTTGCGTTTTTCGTTTTCCCCACAATTCATCTATTTTTGAAAACTGGTTATCATTGCGGCGGGGGGGGGGGGGAGGAGGGTGCGGGGGCGCCAGAAGTTAGCCTAAAGCATCATCAGTGTCCATGCAGCTGCTGCCAGTGAGGGGGAGTTCACCATCTTCCACTGCTGAACTACTCTTACTGTAAAAATTAAAATAAAATCCTAATATCCAGCTGGTGCTTTTCAGCCGTAATTTAAAACCACTCTTGCAAGTCCAATCTGGTGCCAACAGGAACAGCTCCCTGCCCTCCTCTACCGGTGCATTCACACTACACTATATAATGCGTTTTACATCTGGAGTTTACTGTGTAAGAATACCAAGAATCCGGATGTAAAATGCACTACTTTAGTATAGCGTGAATGGACCATAAGCATCAGCCTTGCCGTTACTTTAAAACAGCCACCCTGTCCCCCCTCAGCCTCCTTTTCTCCAGACTGAACATTCCCAAGTCCCTCAGCCTTTCCTCCTAGGCAGGGGTGGAATTCTAGCAGGAGCTCCATTGCATATTAGGCCACGCACCCCTGAGATAGCCAATCCTCCAAGAGCTTACAAAAAAGAGCCTTGAAAGCTCTGGGAGGATTGGCTTCATCAGGGGGTGTGGCCTAATACACAAAGGAGCTCCTGCTAGAATTCCACCCCTGCTCTGAGGGCTTGGTCTCCAGGCCCACAATCGTCCATCTCCCTCCTCTACTCCTGCTCCATTCTGTTCACTGCACACACGTGTGGCCTGACCAGTTTGTTCTCTTTTTTGCCCTGCACATTTGTAATGCACACACGCACACAACAAAACATAGGAACGCGGGTTATGTTCTTCCATCCCACTGTGCGGCTAATGAGATTGTATGGCTTGTTGCTGTTGTGGGGGGGGGGGGTGATATTGCTGAGTGCTCAAACTCGGTTTCTATAGAGCTTTACACATTTCCAATTGACATTTATGCTGCTCATTTATTCACTTCATTTATAATCCACCTTCTTCAACAAGACAAGGTGAATTACACATCCAACAAACAAGGCAATAGAAAATATAACACATACAAGCAGTGGCAACACAAAGACTGCATTATTTATATCTATTTTCCCTCCTGAATGATTCCACTTTACACATTTTGTGGAATAATAAAAGCTTGGTTTGATCAATACAAGAAAAGGCATATTGATTCCTAACTAAGGATGCCGCCTCCAAATGGGACGGGGGAGTCCCCTGGAATTACAGCTCCTCTCCAGACTACAGAGATCAGTTCCCCTGGAAAGAAATGGATGCTCTGAAGGGTGGCATTGCACCTCAATGAGGTCCCCGTGGTAGCTGATGAGCTTAAATATACTTAAGTGGCGCTTAAACGATGGCCCTTTAGTGTGAATTACATTCTCTGGAATTCCATATAACTTCAGTACTTCTGCCATTCCCCAGGATCCACCATCAAGTCTCCAGGAGTTTCTCAGCCTGGATCTGGCAACCAGGGCTTTTTTTCATAGAAAAAGCCCAGCAGGAACTTATTTGCATATTAGGCCACGCCCCCTGCAAGTGGGTTTGATTCCTCGCTCCTCCACTTGCAGCTGCTGGAATGGCCTTGGGTTAGCCATAGCTATTGCACGAGTTGTCCTTGAAAGGGCAGCTGCTATGAGAGCCCTCTCAGCCCCACCTACCTCACAGGGCGTCTGTTGTGGGGGGAGAAGATATAGGAGATTGTGAACCACTCTGAGACTCTGATTCAGAGAGAAGGACGGGGTATAAATTTCAGTATTCTCCTTCGTGTATGGCTACTGAACTATCTATCAATAAAGACAGCTTTCTGACCACACTGGAAGCCTTCTTTAATTGAAGATAGTCCAGAGCTGACAAAAAGTCTCGCTCAGGTCCTCCTTGTGTCTTCCTTGATGGGCCTTCCTCTTTCCCTAGCATTCTCAACTTTTCCTCTGGACTAGAAACATTAACAATTCAGCTCGTCAATCAAATATTTACACAATCCAAGTGCTTATACTCTGAATAGATCTTTCCCCCAGATTTAGAATGATGAACAGTGCTTCTGTTTTTAATTGCATAACTGATGAGCTTAAATATACTTAAGTGGTGCTTAAACGATGGACCTTTAGTGTTAATGACATTATCTGGAATGCCATACAACTTCAGTACTTCTGCCATTGCTGACTTGCAATGTTATGTAATATGCAGACTCAAGGGCAACAGGAATAGCAGCCCGTAGCTATCAAGTGATGCTTTGGGTTCCAAGTTAATAAGCAGCCGTTGGTTGTTAATTATGGACCCATGGGAGCAGTTCCAAAAATTGCCACATGGACGAAACGACATTCTGTCATTATGAGGCACGCCCATTCTATCCATCATGAAACCCAGGCAGTTTAGTCCCTAAGTCTGAAATCTGGCTCAGGGAATCTGTGTAGGGAAGAGGATAATTTGGCCACAGTTCAGGGAAACACAAAGTAGTGAAGTCACGGGACTGTTGAAAGATTGCCTTGAACTTACTCCTGCAGAAAGTTTGGGACTGTCCACATATAACATATAACATAGGGAGAGCCTTGCTGAATCAGACCATTCCAGCATCCTGTTTTATGCAACAGCTAACTGACAGAGCATAGAGTCAAGGGGCGTTTTCGCACAGGGCTTACCCCGGAGCGACGTCCCTCTTCACCGCGCAGCGTCTGCGCGGATTTCGCACCAACTGCTCCGCAGAACCAGGAAGAGCCGCAAAGTGCCGCGGCTTTTGCGTCGCAAATGTAAACCGCCAAAAACCAGATTACATTTGTGACACAAAAGCGGCTCTTCGCGGCTCTGCGGAGCAGTTGGTGCGAAATCCGCGCAGACGCTGCGCGGTGAAGAGGGACGTCGCTCCGGGATAAGCCCTGTGCAAAAACGCCCAAGTTCTTTCCTTGATGTGGCCACCCTGCTAAGGTTGCCAACATCCAGGTGAGAACTGTGAGTGCTGTTTCAAAATTGATGGGAGCTGTAGAATGAAGCAATGGTTCCTATTGTATTTGTGGCCTGAGGAAGACTTCGAAAGAAACCTAGGGTGCACGTTTCTCTATGTAAAGTTATATGCTGCTGACGTGAAGAATTATTCCATATTACTGATGTGAAGAATATTGAACTTTCTGGCTCTTTACCTGCTTTGTTTATAAAGAAGACAGCTTTCTACAACGAGCATCATTCAGCTGTGATCGGAGTATATAAGATTGAAGGACTGTCTCTTTAAGAATTACGTGGAATTGAAGGCCTGAACTTTATGAAAGTTTTTTGATATGAATGTGTATGTATGTAATAGTTGGTGTTATTAGAGTGAATAGAATGTTGTTATGAGAATGAATATTACATTAGAGTAAACTTCCTATAACTTTGAGAGCCAGTATGGTGTAGTGGTTAAGTGCACAGACTCTTATCTGGGAGAACTGGGTTTGATTCCCCACTCCTTCACTTACAGCTGCTGGAATGGCCTTGGGTCAGCCATAGCTCTCGCAGGACTTGTCCTTGAAAGGGCAGCTTCTGGGAGATCCCTCTCAGCCCCACCCACCTCACAGGGTGTCTGTTGTCGGGGAGGAAGGGAGAGGAGATTGTAGGCCACTCTGAGACTTTGTCCTTGAAAGGGCAGCTTCTGTCAGAGCTCTATCAACCCCACCTACCTCACAGGGTGTCTGTTGGTGGGGGGGGGGGGGGAGTAAAGGAGATTGTGACTGCTCAGAGTATAGGGCAGGATATAAATCCAATATGTAAGTAGTAATTTTGTATGCTTAAGTTGCAGTGTTTTTTCTGTGTTGCTCGACATTGTGGTTTCTGTGTGTTGCCAAACATCTGGGTGGGGCCTGGAAGTTCACCCAGAATTTCAACTGATCTCCAGATTGTGGAGATCAGCCCCCCTGGAGGAAATAGCAGCATCAGAGAGGGGAGGGACTTTGTTACAAACTTCCTCTATTCCCCAAACTCTGTCCCCAGATCTCCAGGGATCCCCCAACTTGGAGCTGGCAACCCTACACTAGACTTCTGAGGTTTCCTGCCTCTGAATTTGGAGTACTCACCATGGCTAGTAGCCATTGCTGGACCTCTACTTCATAAATCAGTCTCACCCTCTTTTAAATTCAGCTGTGCTTGATGGCCCAGGCTAGCCCACGCTTGTCAGATCTCGAGAGCTAAGCAGGGTCAGCCCCAGTTCAGGGGTGTCGAGCTGATTGGTTATGAGGGCCGGATATGACACAAATGAGACCTTGTTGGGCTGGGCCATGTTGGGTTGGGCCAAGTGTGTACCTATTTAAGGTTAGGTAGCAGAGAGATAAATTTTATAAATACATATATACATAAATCGAAAAAAATAAATATATATTTTAAAAACGTAAAACCTGCTTAAAACGTTAGCACTCATTGGTCTTAAAGATGTTTTCTTTGTAGCTCTCCCATGGGATCCTGGGAACTGGGCCAAGGAAGCTCTGGCTCTTTCCTTCCTTCCCTAGGGGACTGGTGGGGAGAGCCTCAGCCAACAGAAGGAAGAGAGGCTTGGCTCAGTAGCTCAGTTGCTCCACTGTGCAACTGACAAAGCCTGTCAACGCAAACTATTCTTCCCCCCTTCCTCCCCAAGGGAGGAGCCTCAGCCAATGGAGAAAATAGAGGTTTTGCTCTGTAGCTCCTGTGCAACTGAGCAAGCCTGACAAAGCAAGCTGTGATGCAGAAGGAAGCAAGAGAGAGGGAGAAGGAAGCAGGTGACAGCCAGTTGCTCAGGGGCCTGATAGGAGCCCTCCGGGTTCCTGATTCGGCCTCTGAACTACATGTTTGACACCCCTGCCCTAGTTAGTATTTGGAGGGGAGCCCACCCAGGAAGTCCAGACTTGCTACATGGAGGCAGGCAAGGGCAAACTCCACCCCCCCAGTCAGTTTCTTGCCTTGAAAACCCCATGAAGGTGTCAAGTGCCTTTGCCATGTAATAATCTTTGCTTTGTGAATGCTCTTCTAGGCTTGCATGCTGTAGCGAACTGTCTGCTATGTAACAAAAACAAAAGGTTGCACCACAGTCTGAGACAGCTCCAGCTGCCTCTCAAGGTCATCTCTATCTTGTACCAAGCTTATTGTAATTCCAAACCGTTTGCACCTAATTTTTTCTGTGAGAACTAACTATTATTGCAAAGACAGGCTTCTAGAGGCTTGAATTTAGGCGGGACAATGTAACGGTCCCAGATAAGGAATGTAACCTGTGACACATGTTGCCATCTTTAGTTCTGACCAGGGGTGGTTTTGTAGAAAAATAGGTGGTGGAGCTGATTAGCATAATTTATTAGCATATGCCGCCCTCCCCAGCCAAAAGCAACCCAATGCAAGAAAGGAGAGCCCCAGGTGAGCGAGGCCTGCTTGGGTTGGCTAGAGATCTAGCTAGTCCAAACAGGCCTTGCTCACCTGGGACTGTCCTGCCCCCGCCCCCAGTCAAACGGCCAGCAAACCAGACACCACCCAAAATCACATCAGGAGAGAGGGTGGAGTGGGCTTCTCCAGGGTTTAATGAGGGCTGCTGGGGGCGTGGCAAAGCCCCTGGTGGCTGGCTGGCTGCCCGCTCTCCTAATCCAGGGATTGTGATGCAGCTGCACCTGCTATTCAGTGGACAAGGAAGGTGGGGGGGAAGAGGGGGAACCCTCAGAAAGGTTCAGCAGCTGCGCTCCTGTGAGCTCCTGCTGAATCTGAGGCCTGGTTCTGACACCTCCCTGGAAGTGTCTGTGTTCTGTCTTTCAATAAAGAGCCTTATCCGTTCCAACGAGAGTGTCTTTAATTGAGGATAATTACAGAGCTGACAGAAGGATCACTATAAGTTAGTTGGCCCTTACTGCCATTTTCCATCGTCACATACTTGTGGACATCATTACCAATGCAGTGAATTCTGCAGTTTAGTTATTCATTGAGTAAAGAAGAACATACCTTAAGTTAAATATCTTCTTTTTCTACCTCTAACAAAACCCCTCCAGAAATACTCCAAGGGTATTTCCCTAACTCAGGAGTGTCAAACATGAGGCCCAGGGGCCAAAAGGCCTTCGGAGGGCTCCTATAAGGTCCCTGAGCAACTGGTTGCCATCTGCTTTCTTCTTTCTCTCTCTTGCTTCCTTCTGCACCACGGTTTGCTTTGCCGGGCTTGCTCAATCGCACAGGAGCTACAGAGCAAAGCCTCTGTTTTTTCCATTGGCTGAGGGTCCTCCCTTGGGAAGGAAGGGGGGGGGGAGAGAGCTTGCTTTACCAGGCTCTCTCAATCACACAGCAGAGCTACTGAGCCAAGCCTCTCTTTCTTCTGCTGACTGAGGCTCCTCCCCCTCCTAGTCCCCTGGGAAACGAAGGAAAGAGCCAGAGCTTCCTTTGCCCAGCTCTCTGGTTCCCATAGGAGAAATACAAAGAAAGCACCTTTAAGACCAATGAGTGCTAATGCTTTAAGCATGTTTTATTTCAAGATTTTTTAAAAATCTTTAATTGTGTTTGTCTGGTTGAAACCAGACAGCCGGAAGAAGAGTGCCCTGGAGCTTCTGGACAGTGCTGGAAGAATGGGCTTGTAAGGCACCCTTCGGCCTTCCAGATGGCTGGGTGCCGCCTCAGAGCCGCCCCAGCGAAAAGGGACCACTTTCCAAGTGGTGCCTTTTTGAGGCAGTTGGAGTGTCCTTGAGGACGGGGTAAGTGCGGGATGGGGTTGAATGGAAGATGTTGCCGTCTGGATGGTTTTTTTGGGTCGACTTCAGAGGCGTCTCTGAGTCGACCCAAAGTGCAGGTCTGTAATCAGCCTCTGTGACCTTTATAAAGTTTATATTTCAGCTACCTAATTTTAAATAGGTACACACATGGCCCGGCGCAACAGGGTCTCACTTATGTCTGATCCGGCCTTCATAACAAATGAGTTTGACACCCCTGCCCTAACTTGTAAATCTACTGTGAGGTGGGGGAAGTCCCAACCTTTTTTAGGTCTGCAGGCACCTCTGGACTTCTAACATGGGGCAGTGGGCACAACCACAACATGGCTGCTGCAGAAAGCAGATGTCACAAGGTCACAGGGTGAGGTCAGGGCATAGAATCCTAGAGTTGGCAGGGACCTCCAGGGTCACCTAGTCCAACCCCCTGCACAATGCAGGAAACTCACAAACACCTCCCCCTACATTCAGTGAGTATAGCTATACACCCACAGTATTCCAATGTGTTTCTATTTTAGAATTGTGTATCAGTATAATTATTTGTATTGACATACTCAAAATAGGGATTTGGCTGTATATCTCATTACATATACTTTACCCATTTTCGCTATATTTTATTGTATTCCTTTTTCTTATGGCAAACTCAAATGATGTTTACATGTTAAAAAGTAAATTAGGTGGAGAAGAACATCACTATCCAATGTATTTATCTTTTAGTTGTATTGACACACTCAAACAGGGACTTTGGTTGCTTATCCCATTACATATATTGAACCCATCTCCCATTGTCATTGACAGACAATCTCACATTTTGACATACTACTGTTTTGTTGCTTTCGTATGCTCATGCTACTCAGATCAAAGGTTTGCTCAGTTTGTTAATTCTAGTATTCTGTCATTGTACCATTTTACATTCTAAACCACTGCCTACCAGATAATTTTACTTCACTGTCATTGGTTCTTAAATCTGTACCATGTTGCATTCTGGGCCACTGCCTACCAACTATGTATGGCTCTGCTCAGCTATGTATGGCTTTGCTCACTGTGCTGGATTCCTCGTCTGATAAAGTGTGCTTAAGAGTACACGAAAGCTTATGTTCTAAATAAAAATTGGTTGGTCTTAAAGGTGAAACTTGACTCCTGCTTTGTTCAACTGCTTCAGACCAACACGGCTGCCCGCTTGGATCTATCTACATTGTGTAATGGTGTTTTCTGGTTTACATAGAGTTAAAATTCAATTGCAAAGTGAAGATCATTGTGCTGTGGTGACAGCTGCTGCGGAAGCACTTCAAAAAATGTATGTTCATTAGGATTGCCAAGTTCAATTCAAGAAATATCTGGGGACTTTGGGGGTGGAGCCAGGAGACACTGGGGGTGGAGCCAGGAGCAAGGTTGTCACAAGCACAACTGAACGCCAAAGGGAGTTCTGGCCATCACATTTACAGGGACGGCACACCTTTTAAATGCCTTCCCTCCATTAGAAATAATGAAGGATGGGGGCACCTTCTTTTGGGGCTCATGGAATTGGACCCCCTGGTCCAATCCTTTTGAAACTTGGAGAGTTTCAACCCCCCAAGCCCCAGATACCCACAGATCAACTCTCCATTATTCTCCATGGGAATTGGTCTCCATAGGGAATAATGGAGCACCCAGCAGACATTCCCCCCTCCCACTTTCTGATGACCCTAAAGCGGGGGGAGGGCCTCCAAACCGAGGGACCCCCTGCTCCCACATGGGGATTGGCAGCCCTAATGTTCATAGCCAATCAGATCTCCAGTGACCAGTCAGAAGACCTGTGGGGTAAAAGTTTGCCTGGCCCTACCCTCTTTCTAAACCACTTGGGGGGCACCAGGAAAGGTGGTGGCGGGGACCATGTTGGTGACCCCTGGTCTATTGTATATTAATAAAGTTAGGAGGACTCCAGAGTACTGGCTAGTTATCTGGGAATGCATGGTTGGTAAAGGAGCAGTGGAACCCTAGACAGTTCAGCTCAAGCCCACTGAAATCTAAGTATTTACACTAGAGCAATTCTGCATAGGAGAGCCTGGCAAAGTGTTGCCCTGGAGGAAATGGCAGCCTTCTGCCTCACACAGGGCTTTTTGTAGAAAAAGTCCAGCAGGAACACATTTGCATATTAGGCCACAAACCTCTGACACCACCATTGTTTCACACCTGGCTTTTTGTAGAAACAGTCCAACAGGAACTCGTTTGCTTATTAGGCCACACCCCCTGACATCGCCATTGTTTCATGCAGGGCTTTTTGCAGAAAAATCACAGCAGGAACTCATTTGCATATTAGACCACACACCCCTGACAGCACCATTGTTTCACACAGGGCATTTTGTAGAAAAAGCCCACCAGGAACTCATTTGCATATTGGGCCACACCGCCCTGATGCCAAGCCAGCTGGAACTGTGTTCCTGTGTGTTCCTGCTAAACAACAACAACAACCCTGGCCTCACACACACACAAAAATCTGAGCTGCTTGAGGGTGGATGGAGGGGAACACTGGGGAAGAAATAGGCGCTGCTAAAAATTAATTCAGAAGGAAACAGTCTTGTTTTGCTTTACTTTGTTAGTCAGTTGTCCGTTGTGTAATTGTACCTTGACAACTGTTGTGTCTCATCCCACTTCCCAAATCCACACATGCATGACAGGCAGTGGAGGGCAGGGCAGGGCAGGAGAAGGTCATTTTGGCAGCTGCTTAGTGGCTCTGGTGACAGAGCCTGTGCTTCGCTGGGGGCCACAGTGGTCTTGACAGCCAGAGGGTGACGGGGCGGTGGCAAGGTTTTGGGCCTCTCCACCCCCAAGGCTACTGGCCTCTGCTGTTGCTAGCCAACCCCCTGAGGATGGAGCGGTGGACACACAGGACAACCGGATTAGCCACACAATCAGGGAGCAGGGGGGGAAGACAAACTTGTTGAATGTGCCTGTATGCTTGAAGATCTGTGTGCGTGTCGTGTGGCAGGTTAGAGGGGAGGAGAGAGAAAGGGGAAAGACCTGGAGTAAGGGTGCCAGCTTGGGGTTGGGTAGGGATGCCAATCCCCAGGTGGGAAAAATACAACCACACGGTTATAGTGACCAAATAACAAAATAATATTAACAATAAGGAAAAGGAAAGGTCCCCTGTGCAAGCACCAGTCGTTTCTGACTCTGGGGTGACGTCGCTTTCACAACGTTTTCACGGCAGACTTTTTACGGGGTGGTTTGCCCTTGCCTTCCCCAGTCATCTACACTTTCCCCCCAGCAAGCTGGGGACTCATTTTACCGACCTCAGAAGGATGGAAGGCTGAGTCAACCTTGAGCCAGTGACCTGAACCCAGCTTCTGCTGGGATCGAACTCAGGTCATGAGCAGAGGGCTCTGACTGCAGTACTGCAGCTTTACCACTCTGCACCACAGGGCTCTTATCATCATTTAAGGAAAGGAAAGGTCCCCTGTGCAAGCACCAGTCGTTTCCGACTCTGGGGTGACGTTGCTTTCACAACGTTTTCACGGCAGACTTTTTACGGGGTGGTTTGCCCTTGCCTTCCCCAGTCATCTACGTTTCCCCCCCCAGCAAGCTGGGTTCTCATTTGACCGACCTCGGAAGAATGGAAGGCTGAGTCAATCTGGAGCCGGCTACCTGAAAACCCAGCTTCCGCCGGGGATTGAACTCAGGTCGTGAGCAGAGTTTAGGACTGCAGTACTGCAGCTTTAACACTCTGCACCACGAGGCAATTGCATAAACAACAATAAGCAGCCAGGAGTCCCAACTTGCAGGGGGTCAACTTCTGCTTCGATCATTTTTCATGTGTGGGGTGCTCCATTCTTATGAAACATACAACTACAAAATAAACTATAACTTTAACAAAATATGCAAACAGCAACAAAGGCCAACACAGGCACAGGATTACAAACAGCGTTGCATTAGACTCACAAAGTTTTCACTTGAAATTGTTTCAAGTGTGGTTGTATTTTTCCCACCTGGGGATTATAAATTTTTATAATCTTATAATTTTGCCCCTATCCAATATTATTTTGTTATTTGGTCACTATAACAGCTTGGTTGAATTTTTCCTAATCTCTAAGTGACCTCTCTCTGTTTTGACTAATCCCCGGGGGAGGGGGGGAGGGGATTGGAGGCCCTCCCCCCGCTTCAGGGTCATCAGAAAGCGGGGGGCGGGGAGGGAAATGTCTGCTGGGAACGATATTATTCCCTATGGAGACTTATTCCCATAGGAAATAATGGAGGATTTATCTGCGGGTATCTGGGGCGCTGAAGGTCTGTTTTTTGAGGTAGATGCATCAAACTTTCAGTATAGCATCCAGTGCCTCCCTCCAAAAAACCCTCCAAGTTTCAAAATTATTGGACCAGGCAGTCCAATTCTATGCGCCCCAAAAGAAGGTGCCCCTATCCTTCATTATTTCCTATGGAAGGAAGGCATTTTAAAAGCTGTGTGGTCCTTTTAAATGTGATGGCCAGAACTCCCTTTGGAGTTCAAGTATGCTTGTCACAGCCTTGCTCCTGGCTCCACCCCCAATGTCTCCTGGCTCCACCCCCAATGTCTCCTGGCTCCACCCCCAATGTCTCCTGGCTCCATCCCCAATGTCTCCTGGCTCCACCCCCAATGTCTCCTGGCTCCACCCCCAATGTCTCCTGGCTCCACCCCCAATGTCTCCTGGCTCCACCCCCAATGTCTCCTGGTTCCACCCCCAAAGTCTCCTGGCTCCACTCCCAATGTCTCCTGGCTCCACCCCCAATGTCTCCTGGCTCCACCCCCAAAGTCTCCTGGCTCCACTCCCAAAGTCTCCTGGCTCCACCCCCAATGTCTCCTGGCTCCACCCCCAATGTCTCCTGGCTCCACCCCCAATGTCTCCTGGCTCCACCCCCAATGTCTCCTGGCTCCACCCCCAATGTCTCCTGGCTCCACCCCCAAAGTCTCCTGGCTCCACTCCCAATGTCTCCTGGCTCCACCCCCAATGTCTCCTGGCTCCACCCCCAAAGTCTCCTGACTCCACCCCCCAAATCCCCGGATATTTCTTGAATTGAACTTGGCAACCTTAGGGTTGGGAAACTTCTGGAGATTTTGGGAGTGGAACAAGGGGAGGGCAGGGGTTAGGGAACAGAAGGACGCCACCCTCCAAAGCAGCCGTTTTCTCCAGGGGAACTGATCTCTGGAGATAATTTGCAAATCCAGATCTCCGGGTACCACCTGGAGCTTGGCAACCCAAGCTTGCAGTACCAGAAAAGAGAGACAAGGCATATGCTTGTTACCTTTGACTACCTTGGGGGTAGGGAGAAAGAGGGTACCAACAGGTTTGTGAGTAAGGACAGGAAAAGAAAATGCCGGGGGGGGGGGTAATACCTCTTTGTTGGTGTGGAGTGGGGGTAGGGGTAAGAAATGCAGAAAGTATGAGGGGGAAGAGAAAGAATTTGTGTTTCTATGTCTAGGCATAGGGTGGTGGGTTGGGGGAGAGATGACAGAGAAAACCCAGGGAGGGAAGGCTGTCAGCTGAGAAAAAATACATTGAGGGTTAACCACTACCCCAATAATGGAAACAGCACTTTCCTTGAATAGCTTGAAGAAATGAAAGCTCTTTGTGGCCATTGCTTGGCAGACACAACAGTATTGTCACACTTCAAGCCTTGGTTTCTGTCAATAAAAGGCAGGGCCCTTTTGGCTTTTGAGAGAGGAATTAGTGAGGCCAAGCCAGGCCAGGCAGCAACCTCTGGGCGAACTGCTACCATGCCACTTTCCCTCCCTTGTTGTCATAGACTATATATTCCCTCCCTTGTTGCTATATAAAGTTTGGCTCAGTACTAATAATCCAGCTATGTCTTCCTAATCCTTTTTTTTTTTTACTGTTGATCCTGATTTTAGTCTGCTTTTAATGTTTTAGTTGTCCTTTTAATTTTTTCTATTGTAGGTTTTGTAAATTAGGATGTTTCACTGCTTCTGAATCTGTTTTTATCGTATGATTGTGATTACTATTTGGTGTTTTTAGATTATGATGCTTCTTATTGTTCTGATGCTTTGTTGTTGTTGTTACTGTAGTTTTCAGACTTAACTTTGTGATCAGCCTTCAGCATCATTTTCATAGAATGGGTGATTTCTTCAGGTTCCATGCATTCCCTGAGTGGTGGGCCTCTTTCCTTGCTGCTTCATTTATGATCATAAATATGACAGGTGTAATACCCAAAGTCTGCACTAATGCGGTAGTGGTCCCTGTATATAAAAAAGGTGATTGCCATCTCCCATGTAACTATAGGCCCATCAGCTTGCTTTACACTGTTGGGAAAATATATATGTGAGATCATAGAATCATAGAGCTGGAATGGACCATTAGGGTCATCTAGTCCAACCCCCTGCACAATGCAGGAAACTCACAAACACCTCCCCCTAAATTCACAGGATCTTCATCGCTGTCAGATGGCCATCTAGCCTTTGTTTAAAAACCTCCAAGGAAGGAGAGCCCACCACCTCCCGAGGAAGCCTGTTCCATGAGGAATCACTCTAATGGTCAGAGAGTTCTTCCTGATGTTGAGCCGGAAACTCTTTTGATTTAATTTCAACCCATTGGTTCTGGTCTTACCTTGTGGGGCCACAGAAAACAATTCCACACCATCCTCTATATGACAGCCCTTCAAGTACTTGAAGATGGTGATCCTATCACCTCTCAGCCATCTCCTCTCCAGGCTAAACATCCCCAGCTCCTTCAACCTTTCCTCATAGGACTTGGTCTCCAGACCCCTCACCGTCTTTGTCGCCCTCCTCTGGACCCGTTCCAGCTTGTCTATATCCTTCTTAAAATATGGTGTGCACAGTACTCCAGGTGAGGTCTTACCAGAGCAGAGTAAAGTGATACCATCACATCACGTGATCTGGACACTAGACTTCTGTTGATGCAGCCCAAAATTGCATTTGCCTTTTTAGCCACCGCATCACACTGTTGACTCATGTTCAGCGTATGATCCACTAAGACCCCTAGATCTTTTTTGCACATTCTACTACTAAGACAAGTCTCCCCTATGCATTGGATTTTTTCTACCTAAATGCAGAACTTTACATTTATCCCTGTTAAAATTCATTTTATTGATTTTAGCCCAGTTTCCTAGCCTGTCAAGGTCATCCTGTATCCTGTTTCTGTCCAATAAACTCTGGCCAATAAACGCAATTTATGGATGTCTGAGCAGCAAATCTTGGGTATAGAGCAAATTGGTTTCAGTAGAGAGGGTGGAGATTTCTGTCAGGTATAAATCCCTGAAAAGGATTGGCTGCAAATTTATACTTTGAATATACTTTGCTGATTTTCCTAATAGTATTATCGTAACTGATGAAGAGCCAGTTATCTAAGATATATTACTATTTACATTCATATATTCAGAACTGCATTGTCATATGTATATACATCTATAACTGCGCTAATACACATATTTATAGTGTTATTAATTAACAGGGCTTTTTTTTTTTTGAGTGGGAATGCACAGGAACACAGTTCTGGCTGCCTTGGCACCAGGTAGAGTTACCAGTCCCCAGGTGAGGTCAGGGGATCTCCCAGTTTGGAGGCCCTCACCCTGCTTCAGGGTCATCAGAAAGTGGGGGGGGGAGGGAAATGTCTGTTGGACACTCCATTATTCCCTATGGAGACTGATTCCCATACAGTATAATGGAAAATTGATCTGTGGGTATCTGGAGCTCTCGGGGGGGGGGGCTGTTTTTTGAGATAGAGGCACCAAATTTGCAGCATAGCATCCAATATCTCTCCTTAAAAGACCCTCCAAGTTTCTAAAGGATTAGACCAGGGGGTCCAATTCTATGAGCCCCAAAAGAAGGTGTCTTAGTCTTCATTATGATTCATATTCATATGGAAGGAAGATGTTTAAAAGGTGTGTGGTCCCTTTAAATGTGGTCAGAACCCCCTTTGGAGTTCAACTGTCCTTGTCACAACCTTGCGCCTGGCTCAACCCCCAAAGTCCACAGATATTTCTTAAATTGGACATGGCAACCCTAGCACCAGGGGATGTGGCTGCTCAAAATCTGAGTTCAATCCTGGCAGAAGCTGGGTTGAGGTAACTGGCTTAAGGTTGACTCAGCCTTCCATCCTTCTGAGGTCGATAAAATGAGCACCCAGG
This sequence comes from Heteronotia binoei, assembly GCF_032191835.1. NCBI lineage: Eukaryota > Metazoa > Chordata > Lepidosauria > Squamata > Gekkonidae > Heteronotia > Heteronotia binoei. Next base: position 6,418,697 of record NC_083226.1, on the reverse strand, counting down.
TTGCTGGGGGGAAAGTGTAGATGACTGGGGAAGGCAATGGCAAACCACCCTGTAAAAAAGTCTGCCATTAAAGCATTGTGAAAGCAACGTCACCCCAGAGTCAGAAATGGCTGGTGCTTGTTGAGGAAGAAGGCCACTGTGGAGGGGAAGTCATGGTGAAAAGCTTGGGCCCAATCTTGTCTCTCTAGAAGCAAAAGATAGGTACCAACTGAAGATGTCTGTGAGTTGGAATGTGACCTTGACAGAGAGTAACACTACCTGAGAAATAATTCAAAGGCTTTTGAGCAGGAGATTTCTGGTGGAAGGAGTGATGAGCCATTAACTGAGAACTTATATTTAGCTTGTCAGTTTCATTTTACATTAGTCTGGCAAGGCAGTAGCCTTGTGTATACATGCTACAAGTGTTTGCTGTTTGTTTCTTTATTAAAGCTTCTTCTGCAATTACGCAAGAAGTCTTGTGATAAATTCTGGACAAAACCTTACAATATCTAAGTTAATGTAGTAATTAATAAGTTGTACTTATTTTGATGCCCTGGGCCTTTTGTCTAAGGGTAAACTTCCTCCTTGTTTAAATTCCTTGGTTAGCTCAAAGTTGATAGAATCATTAAGTTGGAAGGTATCTCCTGGGTCATCTAGTCCAACCCCCTACACAATGCAGGAAACTCACAAACACCTCCCTCTAAATTCACAGGATCTTCATCGCTGTCAGATGGCCATCAAGCCTCTGTTTAAAAACCTCCAAGGAAGGAGAGCCCATCACCTCCCAAGGAAGCCTGTTCCACTGAGGAACCGCTCTAACCGTCAGGATGTTCTTCCTAATGTTGAGCTGGAAATTCTTTTGATTTAATTTCAACCCATTGGTTCTGGTCCTACCTTCTGGGACCACAAAAAAAATATTCCATACTATCCTCTATATGACAGCCCTTCAAGTACTTGAAGATGGTGATCATATCACCTCTCAGCCGCCTTCTCTACAGGCTAAACATGTCCAGCTCCTTCAACCTTTCCTCATAAGACTTGGCCTCCAGACCCCACACCATCTTCGTCGCCCACCTCTGGACCCATTCCAGTTTGTCTATATCCTTCTTAAAATGTGGTGCTCAAAACTGAATACAGTACTCCAGGTGAGGTCTTACCAGAGTAGAGTAAAGCAATATCATCACTTCATGTGATCTGGACACTATATTTCTGTTGATACAGCCCAAAATTGCATTTGCCTTTTTAGCCACCGCATCACACTGTTGACTCACGTTCAGCGTATGGTCCACTAAGATCCCTAAATCCTTTTCACACACTACCGCTAAGACAAGTCTCCCCCATCCTATAACCATGGATTGAGTTTTTCCTCCCCTAAATGCAGAACTTTACATTTATCCCTGTTAAAATTTATTGTATTGGTTTTAGCCCAGTTTTCCAGCCTGTCAAGGTCATCCTGTATCTTGTTTCTGTCTTCTACTGTATTTGCAACCTCTCCCAATGTAGTATCATCGGCAAATTTAATAAGCATTCCCTCTATTTCTTCATCCAAATCACTTATAAAGATGTTGAACAAAACAGGTCCCAGGACAGATCCTTGAGGCACTCCACTTGTCACTCCTCTCCAAGAGGATGAGGAACCATTCACAAGCACTCTTTGGGTGTGATCTGTCAACCAGTTACAGATCCACCTAACGATAACAGAATCCAAACCACATTTTACCAGCTCGTCAACAAGATAAATGATGCCTACAGCATTCTCCTGATCCAGCAAGGTAGTCACTTTCTAAAAAAGAGATCAGGTTAGTCTGACATGACTCGTTCTGACATGCTGGCTCTTAGTAATCGCATCCATGCTTTCTAAATGTTCCAGGACTGACTGATGATTTATTCTAAAACTTTTCCAGGGATAGATATCAAGCTGACGGGTCAGTAGTTACTTGGATCCTCCTTTTATGCAGGACGTTTATGCATTCACAATTCAGCTGCCCCCTTTCAACAGTATTGCTGGGTCATTTGCTAAGGATCCCTTTTTCAAATCGGCTATGTCCCTTCCTCATCCAATCAGTGGACTCTCTTGTATATATTCTCCTGCAATGTCCTTATGTGCTTTAGTTTAGGTTAAAATGGGTTATGCCTTGCTTTGAAAAATGGACTATGCTTCCTCTAGCAACATTAAAGCAAAAGATTCAGTTCCTCTTTGATAATTCTGCTTAGCGATGGGTGTGAACTGCGACACTCCAGTTTGGTTAATGAAGTCCAATATTCATCAAACCTGGTGGGCAGGTAGAGGAAAATCAGCTGGAGATAGGCATGCCAGTCCCCAGGTTCTGGCAGGGGATCACCCAGGCCGTTTTCGCACTAGCGTTTGCTCCGGCGTAGCGCCCCATTTACCTCCGGATCGTCTCTTGGATTTCGCACATGTTGCTCCGGCGCTGCGCTTTGCTCCGGCGCTTCATGGATTTTACGCCGGAGTATGTTTTTCAGCAAGTTGCCGGAGTTTCTGAAAACCTCCGGATCCACTCCGGATCCACTCAGCGGAGTTTCCTGTGCGAAATCCATCCACGCCGGATCGACTGCTTTGGGGGCGTCACCCTCTCCCTTTCCGTCCTCCCACCCCATCCACCCGCTTGGCCAATCATCAGCCTTTCGCGGCGCTTCCCCAAAGTGCCGGCACGGCCATTTTTTTAAAAAAAACTTCACAGTTTTGCGTAATAGCGATATTTCGAAATTAACAAATAGAAAAAAAAAACCCTCCTGGAATAGCCTCAATTGGCACTTCAATTGGTTTCGTTAGAATTTTTTTTTATTATTGACTTTAGTTGCGTTATTCCGCTGTTGCGTTATCTCGATAATGCGAAAACGACCATTGCTGGGGGGGGGGGGGAATGTAGTGCCGGTGCGGGCCAAAGCGTCCATGTGTGTGTGTTTTAAGAAGGGAATGCCTCCCTCAGCTGTGCCACCAGGATTTCTGGACCTGCACAAAATCGCCATGTATAAAATGGGAAGTTGGAGTCCTGCATTCTTCTCCCTGGCTACATTCCGCTCGGTTAGAAAGTAGACGCGAGCGAGCTCCTCACACGCGCCACAGAAGGGGAAGGAGAGAATGGAGCGGGGGGGGGGAGCTCTGGCAGCAGGAATCAGTCAGGTCCCCGTTGCAAGCGCCAGCCGGGGAGGGGAAAGAGAGCGGAGGAAATTTGGGGGGGGGGATCTAGTGCTTCAGAATTTGGGGGGGGGGGGAATCTAGTGCTAGGATTCTCCACTGTGAATGCTTCCGTTAATACATAAAGGGCTGTGGAGGATTCTACAGCTGCAGCCAATCCATAAGCAGCAGCAGCACACGTGATGCAGTTTGTCCAAGAAAAGAAGGGGAGGGAACAGCTCGATGTTACGTTAGTACGTTAGTACGTTATTACGCAACCAGACTTGCGCTTAAAAAAAAAATGATTGACAGGGCATTGGACTCAAGCCGATGCCAGTGGGAAAACGATTTGAGCCGGGGCTTCAGGGAAGGCGACTCCGCAAAGAGTCACTAGTGGGAAAACGAGAAAAATGATCCGGACATAATTGCGCCGCGGAAAAAGGGGAGCAAACGCTAAGTGCGAAAACGGCCCCAGTTTTTCAGGCTCTTTCCTGCCCCCGGTCAGCTGGCCAGCAACACCCAACAGCTACGATGTGCCTTTCCACCTCTGAAGGCTTAGAAAAAGTTTGGAAGCTTAGAAGAAGCTTGGAAACTTGGAAAGTGTGTGTGCCTTTAAATTGCAGTAGGAGGAAGGCTAAATAGGGGCAGGGCAAGCTGGCAGAAGTTGTTTGCATAGTAAAGTGTAAACTAGAACTTTTCATTTCCTGCATTTGTCTGAAGAAGTTGGTGGAAATACAGCACGTGGTTACATCAGCAACTCCTGTGAGGAAATTGCCCAAATTAGATTACAAAAGTGTGTGCTTGCAAAATGCATTTATTTTGGCTACTTTGTGAGTGTGTGTGTTCACTTTCATTAAGTGGAAGGTGAAGCCAGCTGCTGGGGGACAAGGAAATGAAGACTGTTCTCAGGGGGACTGCACTGCTGTATTTTTATTTATTTATTTTAGGGACTACCTTTACCTTTTTCAATGTAATTTTGTTGCTCGATTTCTAGAGGCAGCAAAGTGTCGAAGGGAAGTGTTTTTAGACATGAGTTTTACTTAAGTTTTTCAGTTTTATTGCTCAAGACCTTGGTCTAAGAATATGGGGAGAGGAAAAGAAACAAAATGAAAAAAAAATGGATAACATGCCTCCATCAATGTAGGAGGCACTGTACAGTCTGTGGAAGTGAAAAGGTCTCTCAGGGCCCAGTGGGTCTGTTATTACAACTAGTCTCCAAACTATAGAGGTCTGAAGGAAATGGCTGCTTCTGAGGGTGGACATTATATCTGCTGAGGCCGCTCCCTTTCTTAATCCTGCCATTCCAGGCTCCACCCCCAAATCTCCAGACATTCTGCAACCTGCAGAACCAGTTTGGTGTGGGAGAGCCAGAGTTTTGTATAGTGCTTAAGTGTGCGGACTCTTATCTGGGAGAACTGAGTTTGATTCCTTCCTCCTCCACTTGTAGTTGCTGGATTGGCCTTGGGTCAGTCATAGCTCTGGCAGAGGTTGTCCTTGAAAGGGCAGCTGCTGTGAGAACCCTCTCAACCCCACCCACCTCACAGGGTGTCTGTTGTAGGGGAGGAAGATAAAGGAGATTGTGAGCCGCTCTGAGACTCTGAGGTTCAGAGTGGAGGGCATCTTCTTCATCTTCTTCAGTTGGCAACCCTAGTTCCCAAGGACATAACTTTGGGTCCTTTGCCTTCTTTCATGTACTTGGAGTTATTTGGCTTAGTATGTATTTGCGGCAAGATAAGAGTTTCCCACCATAAGAACATAAGAGAAGCCATGTTGGATCAGGCCAACGGCCCATCCAGTCCAACACTCTGTGTCACACAGTGGCAAAAATTTTTATATATACACACACACTGTGGCTAATAGCCACTGATGGACCTGTGCTCCATATTTTTATCTAAACGCCTCTTGAAGGTGGCTATACTTGTGGCCGCCACCACCTCCAGTGGCAGTGAATTCCACATGTTAATCACCCTTTGGGTGAAGAAGTACTTCCTTTTATCCATTTTAACCTGTCTGCTCAGCAATTTCATCGAATGCCCATGAGTTCTTGTATTGTGAGAAAGGGAGAAAAGTACCTCTTTCTCTACTTTCTCCATCCCATGCATTATCTTGTAAACCTCTATCATGTCACCCCGCAGTCGACGTTTCTCCAAGCTAAAGAGTCCCAAGCGTTTCAACCTTTCTTCGTAGGGAAAGTGCTCCAGCCCTTTAATCATTCTAGTTGCCCTTCTCTGGACTTTCTCCAATGCTATAACATCCTTTTTGAGGTGCGGCGACCAGAACTGCACACAGTACTCCAAATGAGACCGCACCATCGATTTATACAGGGGCATTATGATACTGGCTGATTTGTTTTCAATTCCCTTCCTAATAATTCCCAGCATGGCATTGGCCTTTTTTATTGCAAACGCACACTGTCTTGACATTTTCAGGGAGTTATCTACCACGACCCCAAGATCTCTCTCTTGGTCAGTCTCTGCCAGTTCACACCCCATCAACTTGTATTTGTAGCTGGGATTCTTGGCCCCAATGTGCATTACTTTGCACTTGGCCAACCGCATCTGCCATGTTGACGCCCACTCACCCAGCCTCAACAGATCCCTTTGGAGTTCCTCACAATCCTCTCTGCTGGTAATATAATTTCTCAGAGACATTTTAAAAACTTTTTTACATTTCAGTTCCTCGGGTATCTCAGTTTATTAGCCATATATTTCATTTTGATGGCTCTACAGTGCCAACATTTTGCTGTGCCAAAGAATCAGCCCTGGTATCTTTGAGGTCTCTGGCTGCAGTTTTGGAAGTGTCTTCAGCTCAAAGCATGGCTGCATTCAGCTTTCTGATCACCTTCTTACAGCTATTTCATCAGGCTTCTCAAGTGATTAATCTTTCGGTTCTTGTTTTTATCTACTGCTCCTTGGTTAGTTAATGGATATGTGCAGACTCTTCAGGGCTTTTTTTTTTGTAGCAGGAGGTTCTAGCAGGGGAGCGCAGCTATCTTATACCTTTGACCGGAGAACGGTACAGTTCATCTATCTGGGATATTGTCCTCTTCCACCAAGTGTGCAGCTTTGGGAGGGACGCACGTGGAGTGGTGAGGGAGCTAGGGGACCCCTGCCTTGCCAGCCAGATCAGCCAAATCGACCCTGACAATCAATGGGGTGACAGATGTCGCAGCCAGATCGCCCTCACATCCGTAGCAGGAATTCCTTTGCATATTAGGCCACACACCCCTGATGTAGCCAGTCCTCCAAGAGCTTACAGTAGGCCCTGTAAGAAGAGCCCTGTAAGCTCTTAGAGGATTGGCTACATAAGAGGGGTGTGGCCTAATATGCAAAGGAGTTCCTGCTGCAACCCCCCCCCCCCCCGAGACTCTTAAATCTACATAAGATTTTGTTTAATTTTCTAAGGGCTTTTCGATTCCACATTGCAGATGACTCCTCTACATACTACTACTGGCTGAGGTGTGGGGTAAATATACGGGAGTGGAAGGGCATCTCAGGGCAGTAGGTGAAGGCTTCTTAAGGAAAATTAATTCTGCAATTCTTAAGGAAAATGAATTCTGGAATCTTGGTCAGTTCCGCAGGGCCTGCAAAACTATCCTCTTCCAGCTGGCCTTTAATTGATACAGAGCCTACATCATAGATGGAATACCGTTGCACTGTGAAATCGAACAAGATAATATCTAGATCTGAGCACCAAATGATATGTTGTTTTAATCTCTAAATGTATAATTTTATAGAATGTACTATTTTATAATATGTATTTTTTTTTTTAACTCTGTGATGTTTTATGCTGTGAGCCGCCCTGAGCCTGGTTCGGCGGGGAGGGCAGGATACAAATCAAATCAAATAAATCAAATAAATAAATTCCAGTTTTTACATGAAAACTAAACATTAAATGAAGAGGCTGCAGCCTTGGAGAGTCTACAAGGCTAATTAGTACACCGGAATGAAATGAAGAACAAATTGCACTTTAGGGTTGCCAACCCCCAGGTGGGGGCAGGGGATCCCCCAGTTTGGAGGCCCTCCCCCCGCTTCAGGGTCATCAGAAAGCGGGGGGAGGGGAGGGAAATGTCTGCTGGGAACTCTGTTATTCCCTATGGAGATTTATTCCCATAGAAAATAATGGAGAATTGATCCACGGGTATCTGGGGCTCCGGGGGAGCTGTTTTTTGAGGTAGAGGCACCAAATTTTCAGTACAGCATCTAGTGCCTCTTCCCCAAATACCCCCCAAGTTTCAAAACGATTGGACCAGGGGGTCCAATTCTATGAGCCCCAAAAGAAGGTGCCCCTATCCTTCATTATTTCCTGTGGAAGGAAGGCATTGAAAAAGTGTGCCGTCCCTTTAAATGTGATGGCCAGAACTCCCTTTGGAATTCAATTATGCTTGTCACAGCCTTGATCTTGGCTCCACCCCTAATGTCTCCTGGCTCCACCCCCAAAGTATCCTGGCTCCACCCCCAAAGTCCCCAGATATTTCTTAAATTGGACTTGGCAACCCTATTGCACTTCCTTCATTAGAATATAAGAAGAGCCCTGCCGGATGAGACCAGTGGTGCATGGAGTCCAGTGTCTAGTCTCACACAATGGCCAACCATTTCCTCTAGGCCAAAAACAGGGCATAGTGGCTGAGGCCTTCATAAGAACATCAGAAGAGCCCTGCTGGATTAGAGCAGCAATCCATCTAGTCCAGCCTCCTGTCTCACACAGTGGCCAGCCAGTTCCTCTGGAGAGCCAACAACAGGGCAGAGAGGCTGAGGCGTTCCCCTGAGAAGTACATCAGAAGAGCCCTGCTGGATCAGACCAGTGAGGGTCCATCTAGTCCAGCTTCCTGTCTCACACCTTAGCCAACCAGTTCCTCTGGAGGGCCAACAACAGAACATGGAGGCTGAGGTCTTCTTCTTTTGTTACCTCCTGGCTCTGGGATTCAGAGATTGACTGGCTCTGAATGTGGAGATTCCCCCAGGCATCTTGGCTAACAGACACTGGGTGCATTCACATGACACTGTGTAGGAATAGCAAAAATCCTGTTTCAAAACACATTATTTGGTGTCGTGTGAACACTCTCATTGATATTTATTTATTTATTTAGGCAATTTATATTCTGCCCGTTCCCAAAAATGGGCTCAGGCTGGATAACAACGTTCTAAAAACAGTATAGAATAATAGTTAAAACCATATCAATATGAACAGCACAATTTGACAGATCATAATAAATTAAAATAAGTTAGACAGATTCATGGAGGAGAGGTCTATCGTTTTAACTTATTTTATCCTCCATGAATGTCTAAATCTTCTTTTAAAGACATCTATGCCTGTGTGACCACCCCGACATCCTTTATAGAACTTTGATGGGGAAAACTGTTTTAAAATGAATACTCATATTCTGACAGGCTCGACTGTGTTAATCTTTCTTCTATCACAACGTGCCTTGGGTTTTTATAATTTTGAATTTCATTTTTTAAAAAGGCAGCATGCTGTGCCCAGATTCTCCACAAGAGGGAGGTTTAAAGATTACTTCTTTCCTTTCTGGTAAAAACAATGTTTTTAACCTGTCAGGCGAGCTCTGCTGATTCGTATCACAGTGTCAAAATTGTGCCCCAGGTGTTCTTACCAAAACAGCTGGCGATGTTTGTAGGGTTGTATGTTTTCATTTAATTAAATGGGATTTGCTAGATTGCTAGAGGATAACTGCTGGAGTATCAGTGGCTACTAGCAGTGGTGACTAAGGGGAACTTCTGCATTATGAGGCACTACTCCTCTGAACCCCCGAGCCAGGTGGCAACGTTAGGAGGGGCCTCAGACTCTGGGTCCTGTTGTTGGACTTCCAGAGCAACTGGTTGGCCCCTATGTGAGATGGGATGCTGGACTAGATGGACTGCTAGTCAAATCCAGCAGCGGTCATTATTATTATTAGTTTATTTATATTCCGTCCATTCCTCCATGAGGGCTTAGGGTGGAGTACATCGATATAGATAATAATAAAATAACAATAAATTACAATAAAATCAATTACAATAACTAGTTAGTAGTACAGGATGGTACTGCAGGGTGGTACTGCAGGGGAGGCCAACCGATCAGACAAGTAGATGCCCGCAGCCTCATCCAAATGCCTGGCGGAACAGCTCCATTTTACAGGCCCTGCAAAAGGCTAACAAGCCAGGTAGGGCCTGGATCTCCATAGGGAGCTGATTCTACCCGATCGGGGCAGGGCCAGATCTAGGGGGGGCAGAGGGTGGTGCTTAATAATAATAATAATAATAATAATACCTTTTATTTATATCCCGCCCTCCCCGCCGAGGCAGGCTCAGGGCGGCTAACAACATTAATCAATATAACAAATGATACAATACCTTAACAGTAGATAAAAAATTAATTAAAATTCTAAAAGCAATAAAACAATACAATTTACATCTTGGTGCTGTTTTGACCAATAACAAAATCATTTAAGCAGACTCTCAGTGCTTAGTCGGTGAAGGCTTCACTAAAGAGGAAGGTCTTGCAGGCCCTGCGGAAACGGTCAAAGTCCCGCAGGGCCCGTACTTCCTCTGGGAGCTGGTTCCACAGGTGTGGGGCCACAACAGAGAAGGCCCGAGTACAGGTACTCTGCAGTCTTGCTTCCTTCGGCCCTGGGATAGTCAACAGGTCTTTCCCTGCTGACCTCAGTGCTCTCTGGGGTTCATATGGGGAAAGACGGTCCCTCAGGTAGGCAGGTCTTCGGCCATATAGTCCCCAGGCGCGGACTGAGCGGGGGCGCTAAATTGGGTATGGAGTCCATTGTATTCTAAGGGACCATGAGACAGAATGGCGCATAAGGGGGTACCATTTTTTAATTTTGCCCCCCCCTCAAAAAACACGTAGCTCTGGTCCTGGGTTGGCGCCAGGACCGAAAAAGCCCTGGCCCTGTAGAGGCAAGACGGGCATCTCTTGGGCCGGGGATGATCAAAAGATCTTGGGAGGCTGAACGAAGTGACGTCCGGGACACCTATAAGGAGAGACGGTCCAGCAGGCGCCCTGGTCCCAGGTCAGGCAAGACTTTAAAAGTGAAGACTAACCTTGAAATGGACTCTGGATTCTATGAGCAGCCAGGGCAGGTCACAGTTTTTAATTGTTTATATACATTTGAAATTATGTTTTAATGTTTTAAAAGTTTCAGTGTTTGTCACCTTGGGGCTGTATTTGGGAGGCATATAGATGTTTTAAACAAATAAATAATTTTTGACAAAGTTAGGTGCATCAGTCTGCAAGCCCCCCAGTTATTTCTTCTTAACTATTATTGCAGTTATTCCCGACCGGTCCCAGTAGGGATTCAGAGGGGGCCCCCCCACCCCCAACAGGCCCAGAGAACTGTGGTGTGGCTGAACTAGGACTGCAAAGTCCCCGGTTCGGGGGGGGGGAATCTCCCGCCCGGGAGGTTCTCAACCCGCTGGCCCACATTGGGCTGGCAGGGGGAACCTCCCCCTGAGTTCCTGGTGCGATGACGTCACCAGAAAGTGACATCATAAAAATGGCGGCGCCCGTGCTGGGCCACTCTAGGCGTTTCTAGGAAAACTCTATGGTTTTCCTGGACGCTCTAGACATTTGGGAGGTAAAACTCTATGGCAGGACAGTGGAACAACTCCTGTGCACCCAACTTTGCTACTGTCCATAATAACATTCATAAAATAATGTCCTACGATGAAAAAAGAACCGGTCCAATCTCATTTCGGATCTTCTTCAGGGACCATCTTAATCATACATAGCTATAGTAGTGCGATGGTGCCATAATTCATTTACAATTGACTGCATTCCAGGCTTTTCTAATTTTTATTCTCCTAAGGGAATGCTGCTGCCTATTTCCTATCTGTCAGCACTTGGTCGCGTTTCACACACTACTTGTAAATGCAAGAGGAGGGGTGGTAGGGCTTTTGGGGGGGGGGGCAGAAAAAGCCCCAGCAGGAACTCATTTGAATATTAGGCCACACCCCCTGATGCCAAGCCAGCTGGAACTGCGTTGCTCTGTGTTCCTACTCAAAAAAAGGCCCCAGGAGAGGCCACAGCTACCCCAAACAATGACTGTCGTAAAGTGGAGAAGTTGGTGCACTTGTGTGAAAAAGCTGTCTGGACCCAACCCACTGTACAGCTGTTGTCACACGGCCCTGTTCACACAGCATGTTGAGTCCGTGTTAAACTGACCCGGTTCTGTTCCGAATATCTTTGTTCCGGATATTATCGATCAGACTCCCATACTGCAATTCGAATCACTCCGTGGTGAAACCGTCTTCTGCTGTCCACACGATGGCACTGTGCAGTTCTTTTTTTCCTCCACTATTATGCACATGTGCACATTATGCACAAGCGCACATTATGCACATGCACATTATGTGTATGTGCACATGTGCGCATGCACATAGGTTAAAACATTATGTGGTTATGCAGTTATGCGCATATCGCTTAGTAGTAAAAAAAAGGACGGCCGTAAATCGGATGTCTGAGGCTCCTTTTTGCTCTGGGACAGCCTTCAGACATCCGGAAGTTGGTTAATATTGCAGCAGAACTATCCAGATGGAGAAAACTACGAGGTGAAACCGGAGAACTCAAAAAACACCACAAAGAAGCAGGTAACAAAATAATCCAGTTCTGAGAAGGATTGGGAGGGGGCGACAACGATTGACTACAGGGAGGCAGGTGTTGCTGTCTGATCAGCCACTTTAAAACCGGAAGGAAACAGCAGCGACATCAGATTATACTGTGCGTCTGAACAGGGCCGTTGTGTCAGAAAGTCCTGCAGGTTAATTCCACATCATGTGAAGAGAAACATACTTTTGTCTGTACAGATGTCAGTTCAGTCCCACTGATTTCGATGGGATAACACCAGGCTTGAATATCACAACCATATGCCTCTTATAGTATGCTTGTAACATGACATAATGACCTGTGATTTTCAGGGTTTTTTTATTTTATTATATTAATATCCCGCCCCCCCTCAAGGGGTCAGGGCGGCTAACATCAATTAAAACAACATAAAATCACAGTATTATAGTAAAATCACAATAAATTATTAAAGTTAGTAGAAAGTTGGTAGAATGATTAGGCCCAAGTGTTGGCATATAAAAAATAATACAGCACACATGTGAAATAGCTAAAAGCAGGGCTTTTTTTGCAGCAGGGACTCCTTTGCATATTAGGCCACACCCCCCTGATGTAGCCAGGCCTCCAAGAGCTTACAGGGCTCTTCTTACAGGGCCTACTGGAAGCTCTCGGAGGATCGGCTACATCATGGGATGTGGCCTAATATGCAGATGACTTCCAAAATAAAAGCTCGGGCTAAAAGAAAAGTTCACTAAGGTATTAGGCAGGGTTACATGGAGGCAGGGGTTTTTTTTAGAAAAGCCCAGCAGGAACTCATTTGCAAATTAGGCCACACGCCCTGACATCACCATTGTTTCACACAGGGCTTTTTTGTAGAAAAAGCCCAACAGGGATTCATTTGCATATTAGGTCACACCCCCTGGCACTTTGTGAAACAGGATGCTGAACTAGATGGACTATTGTTCTGATCCAGCAAGGCTCTTCTTATGTTCTTATCATGGAAAGGTCTCAGCCTGTATGCACTGTTGTCAGACCATCAGAGAAACGGGTTGGCCACCGTGTGACACAGGATGCTGAGCTAGATGGACTACTTTTCTGATCTAGCAGGACTCTTCTTATGTTATGTGCTTACAATGACCCAAGGTCAATGCTGGCACAGAGACTTTTAAATTATGTTCAGTTGAAACTGAAACATTGATTTCAGGGGTGTCCTGGCTTCCTCTGTCTAATTTCTGTGAATGATTCTTATTAACATTTGCTGTTTTTGAAATCAGCCATGCAACTAATACGCCACATTCAAACACTTTGCTTAGATAGGTGGTTGGAACATCATAACACTGAGGTATAAAAAACGATCTTTTCACACTGTTCACCAAAGTCTCACTCATGAGAATAATTATGTTTTTCAATTGATGAGGGGAAAAAGTTCTGAAACACTTCAGCAAATCTCTGTGGGAATTTAAAAGTGATTGGAAGGTAGTTTCACGGAGTTGTTGGGCTCTTGTCAACACATCACGGTGTAAGGTTTTATGGCAGAGACGGCTTCATACGGGGAAAATGTTTCTCCAGTTACCAGCTATATCTGCCTCTTGTGTGCATTTGTAAAGATTTTTACAAGATCTTTAGTATGTCTACAGTGTTCAGCCTCTGTTTTAATTGGCAATGAATAATCACATAAAATCCTGCACCAAAGCAGACAAAATGCACGTGAATTTATTTTTTCCTTCACATTTTGTATCTTGCCCCTTTGACAAGAAGTGGGAGAGGGGAAGGAATTATTCCATACGATCCGTACGATAACCCTGTAAAATACATTATTCAGAGACGGGAACTCTAACCCATTGAGACTGAGAGTGGAGGTCTGAAGGATGTCGTGAATTTTGCACTGAACGTATTCAACAGGTAAACTTGTCTTGTTGAACCGTACTGAACACCTGTGAGCGGATCACTGACTCTGAGCAGTTAGATGTTAGGTTGCCAGCTCTGGTCAGGGAAATTCCAGGAGATCTGCAGGAGGAAGCTGGGGAAGGCAGGGTTAAGGTTGCCAAGTCCCCCGTGGCCTTCGGCGGGGGAATGTTTTCGCGCACAGCACGATGACGTCACTCTGAAGTGACATCATTGCACTGGCAATGTCACGCGCCAGCCGCTCTAGCAGAGTCTGGGAAAACTCTGTGGTTTTCCTGGATGCTCTAGCAATTTGGGAGGGAAAACTCTATGGCACCATATGGTTTTCATATGGTACCGTAGAGTTTTTGTCCCAAATTGCTAGAGCATCCGGGAGAACCATAGAGTTTTCCTGGATGCTCCTAGAGCAGCCGGCGCGTGACATCGCTAGCGTGATGACATCACTTCGGAGCATGCCAGCAATGTTCCCTCTAAGCTGCATAGTCTTGTGAGCAAAATTTTTGCTTTGTGAGCTACTGTTGTTAAAGTTGTGAGTTGCTGCATAAATTATTGTGCTCAGGGGCCATCCTTCCTGAGCTAAGACAAAAATCTGTGAGCTGGAGCCTAAAAATCTGTGAGCTAGCTCATGCTAACTCAGCTTAGAGTGAACACTCCCTATCAGCTATTTACAGTCAGAGTCATTCGGCTGGGACCGGAGTGCATCAAACTGGAAGACTGTCTCTTTAAGAAGTGTGTATGGAGTATGTATGTAATCAATAGCTTTGTTAACAGGATACTGTATCTAGAGTGAATATTATATTGGAGTAAATTGTGTAAGTGATATTGTGAATGTTTAGTGCACAACGCTGTCTCTGTTTGCCCCATGCGGAGGCTGGCCACCCAAGTTCAAAACCAGGTGACTTGATTACCTGACGAACAGACTGATGTCGACATTCAGCAGACCTGCACACTCGTGAAAATGCTGCCATTCCCAGCAGACCGGCAGCCATTAACCTTGCTAAGGGCAACCTGTACAGATTCTGCTCCGTGAGAGTGTTTACGAAACAGGTGCCGCTGGACTCTGACTTTGTTATAAAATGCAGCGTTTATTTGAGATTGATTTGGGACTGATTTAACTGTTTAGGAAACAATTGCCTGCCCAGAAGGGCAGCAGCGCAGCTAAGCCTCAGGCGGGAAGAAGCAGGACTCCATTGGGCAATATCAGAGTGCTCCTGCGCAGGGCTTTTTTTGTAGCCGGAACTTCTTTGCATGTTAGGCCCCTGATGTAGCCAGTCCTCCAAGAGCTTACAGTAGGGCCTGTAAGAAGGTATTCAAGCCTAGGTTTCCCAGATCCGACACTGATATTTTAACCAAGAAGGTATTCAAGCCTAGGTTTCCCAGATCCGACACTGACATTTTAACCAATGCACTGCCCTGGCTTTCAATGAATGTCTTTATTCCCCAATGAGTTACTAGTTTATTGTTTCCCTGTCTTATTCATCCCTCCCCTATTGATTCTCATTTTTAACAGAGCTGATCATTACAGAAGGTTGGGAGCCTTGGGAGGTCTGGATGGCTTTTAGGGCCTGTTTTTGGCTGCTTCCTGCTTATTGCATTGACAGAGTACGTGTTTGGGGTTTAGAAATGCAGCAAGATAAGAGGACAGAACGATCTAATTAAATATTTGTTTTGAGAAGGGCTGGGAAAAGGGTTGAGGAGTTTCATGGCACTGCCAGCCTCTGCCAGCACGTGATCGTAGCCTGCTGTCTGATTTGGAGATGCAATGAAATTGATTTTTAAAAATCCAATATTGGGCAAATTTGAGATTTTTCTGTAGATAATTTAAACAAAATTTTTAAAACGAGAGATGTCAATGTAGCATGAGAGTGAAAAGCAGGTAGGAAATTGTGGTTCACTGGCAGAGCATCTGCTTGACATACAGAGGGTCTCAGGTTCAATCCCTGACATCTCCAGTTAGAAGGACCAGGCAGGAGGTGATGTGAATGACCTCAGCCTGAGACCCTGAAGAGCCACTGCCAGTCTGAGCAGGCAATACTGACCTTGATAGATGGAGGGTCTAATTAGGCAGCTTCACGTATTCCTATGTTTGGGGGGATGCTGTGTTCTGTCAAGGGCAGAACTGTTGTCTCACTTTTATCTGCCAATCTGAAATGCTCCAGAGTGGGAGTTCCCAACCTTCACGACCCTGCAAGCACCTTTGGAGTTCTGACACAGTGTGGTGGGCACAGTGACAGCATGGCTGCCGCAGGAGGTGGAGACGGACACCGAATGGCTGTTTCAGCTTTCCTTCAGCCACACAATGAAGATCCTTGTGCTGCAGAGGCAGTTGCCTCCAAAATAATGGTTTTTTAAAAAAATCTTTTCAGTCAGATAACCAATAAGAAGCCTTACTAGGCAAAAGAAGATGATGATATTGGATTTATATCCTACCCTCCACTCCGAAGAGTCTCAGAGCGGCTCACAATCTCCTTTATCTTTCTCCACCACAACAGACACCCTGTGAGGTAGATGAAGATATTGGATTTATATCCCGCCCTCCACTCCGAAGAGTCTCAGAGCGGCTCACAATCTCCTTTCCCTTCCTCCCCCACAGCAGACCCCCTGTGAGGTAGATGAAGATATTGGATTTATATCCTGCCCTCCACTCCGAAGAGTCTCAGAGCGGCTCACAATCTCCTTTATCTTCCTCCACCACAACAGACATCCTGTGAGGTAGATGAAGATATTGGATTTATATCCCGCCCTCCGAAGAGTCTCAGAGCGGCTCACAATCTCCTTTCCCTTCCTCCCCCACAGCAGACCCCCTGTGAGGTAGATGAAGATATTGGATTTATATCCTGCCCTCCACTCTGAAGAGTCTCAGAGCAGCTCACAATCTCCTTTACCTTCCGCCCCCACAACAGACACCCTGTGAGGTGGGTGGGGCTGAGAGGGCTCTCACAGCAGCTGCCCTTTCAAGGACAGAGTCTCAGAGTGGCTCACAATCTCCTTTCCCTTCCTCCCCCACAACAGACACCCTGTGAGGTGGGTGGGGCTGGAGAGAGCTCTCCCAAAAGCTGCCCTTCTAAGGACAACACTGCAAGAGCTGACTCAAGGTCATTCCAGCAGGTGCAAGTGGGGGAGAGGGGAATCAAATCCGGTTCTCCCAGATAGGAGTCTGCACGCTTCACCACTACACCAAACAGGTCCACGTGGCCCTTCTAAAAAACCTTGGTGGATGCCAGGAAAGGCACTGGGGCAACATGCTGGTTACCCCAGTTTGAAAATGATTGGAACATCCAATGTGCCATCTCAAAAGCCACCAGAGGGGGAGCTATGGATCTTATCAGTAGCATCAAGAAAAGGTTTTTTTTTTTTTTACTTCCTCTGCCTTTTCATAAGAACATAAGAGAAGTCATGTTGGATCAGGCCAATGGCCCATGCGCGCGCGCGCACACACACACACACACACACAGTGGCTAATAGCCACTGATGGACCTCTGCTCCAGATTGAAAATGCCACACACACCCCATCCAGGGAACAGGCACAATAGGGGTACCTTTGTCCCCACCAATGTTTAAAGGAGCTCTGGAGGGGCACTGCTGCTTGCAGAAAAGGTGCAGTGGAGGAGACTCTGCACTCCAATCCCCAGTGCTTTTTTGAGCCAAAGGGAACCCTCGGCATCCCAACCATGGAACTCCAGCATCACATGGAGACTTTGACATGTGAACATTGTTTTGATTTCAGCAGCTGCCAAAGCCGCAGTCGCACCAGCTGCTGCTGGTCTGATGCCATTGTGCGACAGCTGTCAAATACACATGACATGTCATCTTTCACTTATAGTAAGCACTAAAATACCAAGGGTATGCTCCAGTTCCACCTTCATTGGCCCTTCACACCTACTGTGTTCTGAGGGCAGGGGTCTCTCCCTCTTGGAGAGCCAGTTTGGTGTAGTGGTTAAGTGAGCGGACTCTTATCTGGGAGAACCGGGTTTGATTCCCTGCTCCTCCACTTGCACCTGCTAACATGGTCTTGGGTCAGCCATAGCTCTGGCAGAGGTTGTCCTTGAAAGGGCAGCTGTTGTGGGAGCCCTCTCAGCCCCACCCACCTCACAGGGTGTCTGTTGTGGGGGAGGAAGGGAAGGAGATTGTGAGCCGCTCTGAGACTCTGTCCTTGAAAGGGCAGCTGCTGTGAGAGCCCTCTCCAGCCCCACCCACCTCACAGGGTGTCTGTTGTGGGGGAGGAAGGGAAGGAGATTGTGAGCCGCTCTGAGACTCTGTCCTTGAAAGGGCAGCTGCTGTGAGAGCCCTCTCCAGCCCCACCCACCTCACAGGGTGTCTGTTGTGGGGAAGGAAGGGAAGGAGATTGTGAGCTGCTCTGAGACTCTGTCCTTGAAAGGGCAGCTGCTGTGAGAGCCCTCTCAGTCCCACCCACCTCACAGGGTGTCTGTTGTGGGGAAGGAAGGGAAAGGAGATTGTAGGCCGCTCTGAGACTCTGTCCTTGAAAGGGCAGCTGCTGTGAGAGCCCTCTCAGCCCCACCCACCTCACAGGGTGCTTGTTGTGGGGAAGGAAGGGAAAGGAGATTGTAGGCCGCTCTGAGACTCTGTCCTTGAAGGGGCAGCTGCTGTGAGAGCCCTCTCAGCCCCACCAACCTCACAGGGTGCTTGTTGTGGGGAAGGAAGGGAAAGGAGATTGTAGGCCGCTCTGAGACTCTGTCCTTGAAAGGGCAGCTGCTGTGAGAGCCCTCTCAGCCCCACCCACCTCACAGGGTGCTTGTTGTGGGGGAGGAAGGGAAAGGAGATTGTAGGCCGCTCTGAGACTCTGTCGTTGAAAGGGCAGCTGCTGTGAGAACCCTCTCCAGCCCCACCCACCTCACAGGGTGTCTGTTGTGGGGGGGGGGGGGAAGGGAAAGGAGATTGTGAGCCGCTCTGAGACTCTTTGGAGTGGAGGGTGAAATATAAATCCAATATCTTCATCTACCTCACAGGGTGTCTGTTGTGGGGGAGGAAGGGAAAGGAGATTGTGAGCCGCTCTGAGACTCTTCGGAGTGCAGGGCAGGCTATAAATCCAATATCTTCTGTCTTCTTCTTCTTCTTCTTCTTGATAACTTCTGGCCCCACCTGTAGCAGTGGATGAAAGGGATGTCAAATTGCAGCCAACTTACAGCAACTCCATAGGGTTGCCCAGGGGGTTTTTTTGGTAGAAAAGGCCCAGCAGGAACTAATTTGCATATTAGGCCACACTTCCTGATGCTAAGCCAGCCGGAACTCCATTCCTGTGCATTTGTGTTAAAAAAAACCCCTGGGGTTGTCAAGATAAAAAGCCATTCAGAGGTGGTTTGCCATTGCCTGATTCTGGGTAGGGGCCGTGGGCTTCCTTAGTGGTCTCCCATTCAGGGCCAGCTCACCCACTAGGCAAACTAGGCAGACACCTAGGGTGCCGGCAGGGGGTCCCCCACATTCGGCCTCCCCGCTAGGCAAACATCTAGTTTGCCTGCTCCCCAGCCTCCTCCCCCCATAATCTTTTTGTTGCATATCATAAAATCATAGAGTTGGAAGGGACCTCCAGGTCCAACCCTTTGCGCAATGCAGGAAACTCACAAGCAGCTCCCCCTAAATTCACAGGATCTTCATCACTGTCAGATGGCCATCTAGCCTCTCTTTAAAAATCTCAAGGAAGGAGAGCCCACCACCTCCCGAGGAAGCCTGTTCCACTGAGGAATCGGTTCTGACGGTGAGGAAGTTCTTCCTAATGTTGAGCTGGAAACTCATAGAAATATATAAATTGGCCCAATGGATTTACACTCTGTTGCATCTGAGAGGGTGAGCTTCAGTGCATGAAAGCTTATTGTGGCATAAATATTATTTTTCTTTAAGGTGCCACTGGACCTCTTTCATCTGTGGCCATGAGTTCCATTCATTAACTTGGTAAGAAGAAGACACTTTCTCCTGTCAGTCCTGAAACAACTGCTCAGCATTTTCTTTGGGTGACATCCAAGAATTCTAGCAGGAGCTCCTTTGCATATTAGGCCACACCCCCTGTAGCCAATCCTCCAAGAGCTTACAAAAAAGAGTCTTGTAAACTCTTGGAAAGAGCCCTGTGGCACAGAGTGATAAAGTTGCAGTACTGGAGTCCGAACTCTCTGCTCATGACCTGAGTTCAAACCCAGTGGAAGCTGGGTTCAGGTAGCCGGCTCAGGTTGACTCAGCCTTCCATCCTTCCGAGGTCGGTGAAATGAGTACCCAGCTTGCTGGGGGGAAAGTGTAGATGTCTGGGGAAGGCAATGGCAACCGTGAAAAATGTTGTGAAAGCAATGTCACCCCAGAGTTGGAAATGACTGGTGCTTGCACAGGGGACTACATTTACTTTTTTAAGCTCTTGGAGGATTGGCTACATCAGAGGGGTGTGGCCTAATATGCAAAGGAGCTCCTGCTAGAATTCCACCCCTGGTGACATCAATTTTCTTGTTTTCCCAAAGAAGGCATTTTTCATTCTCTACTCCCCATGTAACGTCACAGATCTACATAACGTCTCCTTCCCTGCACTTCACCGTCTACTTTCACAATTAAAACAGCCCCTCCCATACCATTTGCCCCCTTCCGCACAGAGAATGTGTTCTCAGCACTCTTCCCAGTGTACCAGCCTGCTTTCAGCTCTCCCAGAACCTGAAATATAAATAGGGGAGGGGGGGGGGGTTAAGCGACACAACACAGTCAAATCCAGCCTTTTCCCTCAAAACATCTCTCCCCCCCCTCCCCCCGCGAATCTCCTGCTTCGTCTCTGCGATTTTATTGCTGGTTAACCCCCTCCCCTTCACAATTTGTCATACCTCCCATGATCCCCCCCCCCCAAAAAAAAAGCTCTTCTCTATCAGTTTTGCCTTTGGTAACACCAAGAGGCAAGAGATACAGGTATTGTTGGAACTCTGTCTGGGGCAGTGATGCTCTGTTTTCTAGGTGTTTTTTTGGAGGGGGCAACAGTGGGAGGGCTTCTAGTGTCCTGGCCTCACTGATGCTCTTGATGGCGCTTGGGTTTTTTTGGCTCCTGTGTGACACAGAGTGCTGGACTGGATGGGCCACTGGTCTGATCCAACATGGCTTCTCTTATGTTCTTAAGCATTAGCTGTGGTGGGAAGGGCGGGTTTGTGTGTGTGTGTGTGTGTGTGTGTGTGTGTGAGAGAGAGAGAGAGGTTCAAACCTTTATTGCACACCGGATTGAAAAACAGCCTCCCCAAAGGAGCGTTTTGCCCGCGCAGCCCCCAAGGCGAGCCTGTTCCTTTCGTTCATTTGTAGAGAATCGCCCGACAGATTGCAGCCCCCCATCGTCGTTGGAGAGCAAAAAGTGGGTGTTTCCCTCTGCCAAAAAAATAAAAATGGAAACAAGACGGAGAAGAGTCGCAAGAGCTGTTGCAAGCAACCCGCGGGCGTCTCCCAAACGCCTTCGATGGCTGGCGGCTTCTGTGTGTCGTGCGTCGGTGCGCTTGCAGAGGGCGGCGGGCGGCATCCTGGGGGAACCGGGGAGCCTTTCCCGCCCGCCAAGCCGGCGCGCTTCTGCAAAGCCCGAGCCTCCCCCGCGCCCTTCAGCCCTTTCCCCGCAGGCGAAGGCGACCAGGCCCGCCGGAGCACCTGTCCCGGCAGCTCAAGGCCTCCTCTCCGCGGCGAGCCGCGCCCGGCCGCCAATCCCCGCGAGGCGCAGAGCGCGCGGAAGGGGAGGAGGCTGTCCGCACCGGAGCCTCTCGGGAGCCAAATCGGATTAAGCAGCAGCGAAAGGCGGCGGGGGGGGGGGGGGGCTCAGACTGACAGCGGCGCGTCACGGCGAGGCGCCAATCGGCGGGGCCGCGCAGGGCAGGCGCCCTCCCTTTTCTCGCGCCCTCCCGCCCTCCCTCCCTCGGCCGGCGGGGCCAGTCAGTGGTGGAAGGCGGCGGAGAAGGACTTGTCGGAGCGGCGGCGGCGGCGGGTCACCCGGGCAAGCTGCGCCTTTTGGCTCCGCCCGGCTGAGGCGAGCTGCTGCTGCCGCCCTCGCCGCTACCTGTGAAGCGCGCCGGGCTCTGGTGTGTGGCGCACGCCCGCCTCGCCTCGCCGCCTCCGCGCCAGGCCCCGGGAAGAAGAAGCCCGCCCGCAGCCGGGGACGCCGCCGCCAGCGCCGAGGGGCCGCGGGGATGGGGCGGCGGGCGAGGCGGGGCCCGGGCTGGCGTGAGGGGCCGTGAGGCGCGCGTGGCTCTCGCGCCCTTGGGCGGGCTGAGGCGAGGCGAGGCGGGATGGGGCCCCGCTGAGGCGGCTGAGGCGGCGGCGGCGCCTCGTCCTGCTCCTGCTCCCGCTCGTCCTCTCCTCGCGCGCGGCGGCACGATGGCCGGGCATGGGCTCGGCGGCGGGCGCTGGCGACGACGGCCCTTCCAGCGGCGCTCCGGAGTCCCTTCTTCGGCGGCGCGCCGTGCCCGCTGTTAGCCATGGCCAATGGCAGCGGCGGCGGCGGAGGAGGCGGCGGCGGCGGTGGCGGCGGCGGCTCCAGCAGCAGCAGCAGCAGCAACTACTACTCGGGAGGAGGCGGCGGCGGCGGCGGGAACAGTAGGATGAGCAGCCCCCTCGGCCCCGGCGGCGGCGGCGGCGGCGGCGGCCTGAACGCGGACTCCTCCTCGGCGCCCGCCAAGGCGCTCATCATCCCCATGACCATGGAGGTGCCCTGCGACACCGGGCAGCGCATGTGGTGGGCCTTCCTCGCCTCGTCCATGGTCACTTTCTTCGGGGGGCTCTTTATCATCCTGCTCTGGAGGACCCTCAAGTACCTGTGGACCGTCTGCTGCCACTGTGGGGGCAAGGAGAAGGTAAACGCCCCCCCCCCTCTGACCCCCATCAGAAAAGGGGGAATAACACCCCCCCCCCCAAGTACACATGTATGCAGAGCACACCTCCCCCCCCCCCCATGCACAGTATGGACAGCACAAGCAGGCTGCCCCTGCCACTAGGCAGTCGCCTAGAGCGCCAGCCTTCTGCAGGCACCAGATTGAGGGCCTCCCCTGTGA